>NW_022985385.1:47456-212003 GCF_010093625.1 Macroventuria anomochaeta | reverse complement strand
GGTTGTTGAGATAATAGTGTGTGAACATTCACTCAAAAGTAGTTGTGGTGGTCCAAGTGCATCGGGCGACAAGACTTTTGTCCTCCGACTGTATGATGTAGAGGACTTCAGTAGCGAGCCCGATTCAGGGGGGTCCATACATTTTGGCAAGCACCGATACTCAAAGGCAGAGTCCGTGATGAAGATCCGACGTCTTTAAGCAATATCCATCTCATAAAGGAATGGCTTGAATCATGTACTACACAAAAAGGATCACACGCGGAGTGTCCACTACAGCAGCATGCTCCAAAGAAGCTCCCGACACGGGCTAGGGCACTCCATATGTCTGACTTGCCAACTAGCATTGTTGATGAAACCAGCTTGACGCGCAAGTTGGGAATTCCGTACCTTTCGGATTGGTTCATTATGCAGCATTCCAAACTGTCAAGAGGACCATATCCATGAGGTGGCGCACATGGCCGACATTTACAAAAACGCTTGGGCCACTTACTCTGCCGCAAGCGCATCTTCATGCATTCAGTGATTTCTAGGCCCCCAGTCTGTACAAGGAATATCTGCAGACTTTGCTTCTCTGCCAATCATATGTGCGAATGGGTCCACGGGAACGGCTTCGCTGCACCTGGCGCCTTCCTGGGCTAAGCCGTTAGATGAGCGAAGCTTTCCTATCCTCGAGCGTGCGTGGACGCACCAGGAATCCAAAACTTTTACCAGGATCGGGCAGATGAGACATCTTCCGAGATCCAACGATCGTGGTATGAAATTCTTGAGCAGCAGAACTCCACAAAAATGACTGGAGATATATATGTTGCTGGTATGTGGAAAGGTATGCTCGAAAAAGATCTGCTCTGGAGATCGGAAGCGGCGGCAAAGGTTGGATTGGGGTCTGTGACGCAACGAAGATACGCAATCCCATCTTGTCCCTGGGCGTCCAGGGAGGGTGACATAGATACGTCTTTGTTTCCGCTTTCGTTTCGCACTGGTAGAGCTCAAATTCTAGAATGCAGCGTCAACCTTAAAGAGAAAAGACTAGAGTTTGGAAAGGTAGATGGAGGGCGTCTGACCATCGATGGAGCACTGAAGACCCTTCCTCTCGATGAAGCACGTACCCATTTCCAGGATGACACAAAATATAGAGGCACCATTTATCCCGATTATGCTTGGTGGACCACCAGCATTAACCCAGAATCCCTGTCAAGACCTGAACTAATATTATTTCTCAGCGTCTGGAAGAAACAGGTGCAAGGCTGGAACTACGACTCTGGCTTAGTGCTTACAAAGGCAGACGATATCAACTATGAGCGGATCGGTGTCTATGAAGCAACAAAGGATTTCGCCGAGTGGGACAAGGGTTTTGAGGAGAAGACCATCCCCATTATCTAAACATCCACATCTGAACCTAGAACAGCCAGAGCCCACAAATACGTCCTGACTCCACCTCCCCTCATATTGCGACTGCATCAAAACCAATTACCACCATCTTCCCCAATTTGTTCTGCTCCACTGTCCGTCTCCCCTACCAACCCTTCTTCCTCCCCCAATCCTTCCCACTCATCCTCTCAACCTCCCGCATAACCTCCTCATAACTCCTACTACTCCCCGGTTTGCTCACTGCCTCCAACTTCTGACGGTACTTGTAAAATCTTTGGCTGCCGGAATCCTTGTCGGGAAGCGGGAGAAGAAGCGGCTAGGACAAGGAAGGTCAATGGCACAGGTGCGGGAGCAACGCAAAGACGAGCTTGAGGTAAAGAGTGCGTGACGAAACGACAAAGGATTGACGACGATCTGCACGTTGTGCACACTCACAAGTACATTGTTGTTATGGTCGTCAGTTCAATTCTTTTTGAGTATGATACAGTTGTACTTACTGATCATGATGAAATCCCACACTTCGTCGTTGATTAAAGAAACCACGTACTCGATATCCCCTTTCACCACACAGCCCAAAAACGATTCTACAAGCCTCACTACAATATCATCCTTTTGCATAGCCATCAACCCATCGAAAACTGTAAACTCACTCAACAATCTTCCCAAGATCTCCTACTACTCCCCCTCAATAACGCCCTGCATCCTCCATCTCTTCGATATCCGCCAAAATCTCATCAAACGATCGATCGCTTCGCCCCGGAGCCGACCACTGGTTCACAGCTTTCAACCTCTGCTCATGTTTATGGAACCCTTGTCCGGTGAAGTGCTTGAAGTCAAACTCTTTGGGTGCTGTGCAGCGTGGTGACATTAGTGACGGGCCTAGGAATCCAGATGTGTGATGCTCATCAAGGCATCGAGATGCGTCGTGGCCTGGTCGTCGGTGTGGAACCGGATGGTGAAGACGTGGTTGGGAGGAGCTGGAGGTGTATGCGTGCTCTCAGTGGCCGGGTGAGGGAGGAGAGTTCAGATGTCGCTTGTCCAGTGCGGGAGGGGATTTGAATGCAAGCAAAGCCGGAGGAGCAGACTTCTCTCATGAACATAGCATAGTGGTGTCTCTCATTGTGAGCCGGTGTTCGACTCCGGCAGAAGAGTGGTTGGTCGCGCCTGCTAGGGCTCGTCGAGCAGGAAGACTGACTCTCCGTCCTCGTTGAACATCATCGTCACCTCCACCTCCACTTCCTCCTCCTTCACTTCCCTCCTCTCCAGCGATTCGATCCTGCACCCACCGCTAAACTTTCCCCCAAGCCCCTTCAACACCCGTATCCCACCCATCCCCAGCTTTCTCTAACGCAACAACACCAAAAATCACTCCACCCACACATGCCACACCCACAAGTCCGCCACCCAGCTCGCTCAAATAAGGAAGACATTTAAGATATTCAATCACTGCAGCGACACCAGCTAAGGCAATGGAGGTCCCAGTGTTGCGCTTGACAAGGTCAACCAGGTTAGATAGGCCCCGGAGACGGGTGGGTGGAAGATCGATCGCAGTACGAGGTGGTGGCGGTATCGATGGCGCTGGTGCTGGAGAATGGTGAGGTAGATCCCTGCTCGTTGCAGCCGGAGGTGTAGACGCGGATATAACTGGTAACGGAGCTGGATGCGCAGGAGGGAAGAAGTACGATGGTTCGCGCGGCGAAGATGAGGATAAGAACGACATAGTGTAGTTGTATGATTGAGTATGGAATGGTTGTAGGAGCGCAGTTGGAAGCAGGTAACAGATTTTGTACGTGGTGGTGTGAAGGGTTTGTGGAAACATGTGAAGTGAAGGGAAGCGCAAGTTTGCTTTCACCAAACGATCGCAACTGTGACAAGATAGCATTCGAGAAATGGAAAGCATTGTGTGGAGAACATTGGAAGAAGTGAAGAAGTGTAGCGAGTGGAATACCGTCATCGACAGTGTATCATTGCTAAGCTAAGATCTTGCTCAACGCTCACAGATAGACAAACAAAAGAACGTCCAAAGAGCCGTCCACCATGCGGCACAAACTCTTCACGAAGTGAAGCAAACCCAAGCCTAAAACGCCAACATCGCAACAGCATAGCTGCGCGGCCCCTATTACATGATACCAAGAACATATCCAATCTTATGATGAACAGATACACATGCAGTCTTTGGTGCAAAAGCATAGGAACGAGCCCGCTCAAGTCCAAAACAC
This sequence comes from Macroventuria anomochaeta, assembly GCF_010093625.1. NCBI lineage: Eukaryota > Fungi > Ascomycota > Dothideomycetes > Pleosporales > Didymellaceae > Macroventuria > Macroventuria anomochaeta. The sequence continues at coordinate 208,416 of NW_022985385.1, read as the reverse complement.
GCTATCCAAAGCTTTTCCTAAGATTGCAAGAACGCCAGTCATTACGTTCGTGAATCTCAATGTATCATACAGCCTCTCCAAATGTCCAGTGTCGCAAAATTTATACGGTGGTGAAGTCTAGAAAGTCGTATGAGTTGTTGTCCACCGCGGTGAAGTCGCTCATCGCTTTCATCTCGAGGTCGAACTGTGAGAATGAAGGCTCAGGTCGAATGTCGAAGAGGTCTTCCAACTCGTCCTTTGGCTCGATCGGCGATGTCGGTGGTGTTGTGAACTGCTGCGACTGGGCCGGGGACCGCGATGGTGAGTCTGTGACTTTCAATGGGCTCGACTGAAATGACTTTTTCCGGTCTTGTACCGATTCGCGCGAGCGTGGGCGGTAGTCAGCTGGTGACAGAGGAGGTGTTTGTGCTGGTTCGTCTGATAGCTGCTGAAGAAGGTTCATGGAGGCAACTTCGCCGGCGTACGATGTGGTAAGCGTGAAGTTGTCTTCGGTGGTCTCTTCGTGGTATGGGCTAGATTGGGACTCGAAACTAGATGGAGGTTAGCCCAGGTTCGAAGAGGGGAAGAGGCACCACATACCTGAATGGACCTGTTGATACGTTTATTGGCTCGTTGAAGCTTCCTGTGTCGGAAAGCAATTGTGACTGTGTCGACTCGTATGACTCGTATGGCGAGCAGGCTTCAGAGCCAGGCGAGCTTGGAGAGACAGATGAGGATGCAGAGGCAAGAGCACGTCGAGTCCTGCTTGCCTTTTCCACACGCTCTTCCATCTCAGGGCGATGCTTCTTCGGCCTGCCGCGCTTGGCCTGTCGCCGTACGGCATCAGCAAATCCACCAACGCACATGCCACGCTGTCGGTGCCTTGTCAGTGCGTCTTGTCGCGCAAAGCCGGCACCGCAGGGACACTTGTAGGGCTTGTTGCCAGTGTGAATCTTCGCATGACGCTTGAGGTCGTGCTGTCGCACAAAGCACTTGCCGCATCCATTGCACTTGTACTGCCTATCGCCAAGATGTGTCTGAACGTGCGATCGGATGTTCTCCCTCCTGCCGAAGACCTTGCCGCAATCCTGGTACAGACACATCCACTTGTTTGTCTTGGGGTCCTGCTCGCTGATGTAGCGCTGAACTTCTTCTGGAGCAATGCCGGTGTACTCAAGGCTGGCGTCGATCTCAAGATCTGTGTACATTGGTGCCTCTTCGAATGGGCTGACTGCGAGCGGCAGGCCGTTGGGGATACCATGTGTTGGGCTGTGCGGGTCCAATGCAGGAAGAAGTGTTGGTGGGTGCGAGAAGGGTGTTTCTTGAGAAGGGTCCTCTGCAATACCTTGAAGGAAGGGCTGTGTCATCCTCATACGCGGGGAAGCTTGTGGCGACGGCGAGACATCTGAGGTGTAGTAGCCTGAAGAGTCATATCCATTGTCTGCGTCGGGGTTCTCGAAGTCGAAAGTCATCGCGCGTGATGTTGGCTGGAGGTTGATATCGGCAACATCGTTGAAGTTGGTGGGATGAGGAGCCATGCCGAACGACTGATGGCTAGGTAATTGTGCTGGCTTTTCTGGGATGACAGCTTGTGGTGCTTGTGCGACTGTTGGTGTGGGGAGAATGTTGATGAAAACCTGTCCACATGAGCCATACACAGATTGGATGTGCTCATGGAGGTCCTTCAACTGTTGTTCAGTTGGAGGTCTGTTAGGTGATTGAGGTTGGTTCTGGGGAGACTGTGGGCGGGACGCATAGATGGGCGTCCGCGGTGATCTGCATCTGGGAGATAACTGTACTGGGGAATGTAGGAAGGCCTCCCGGGGGCCCGGCTGGGGTTGGCTGTGCGATTGCGCTACTTGCATAGTTTGCTGTGATGGTTGTCCTAGATGGTTAGTAAAACTTACCGTACTGTGCTCCTGCTGGTAGAGACCGGGGCTAGGTGCCTGGATCGACTCAAGGTTAAGGCCTCGAAGATCCAGGCTCATGCCTGTCCGGTTGTGTCGCCGTTGCTGCTGGCTGACAGGGCTGTGTCGTACGCTGGGCATCTCGAATGCGTTTGGTGTCGAAAGTTGGCGCCTGTGTTGCATTCGTCGGCGGGAGATGCCTTGGGGTGAATTTGTGGACAGCATTTTGCTATGCTCGTCGAGTCCGGTGTTGTTGTCCGAGGACGGGTGTCCTTTTTGTCCGATACTGATATTTGTGAGCCAGTATTCATCAAATCAATTGAGAAATGGACTCGGACGTACCTCACGCAAATACAAGCGGCACTCCGCCGGGCGGTTAGTCTCCTTACGGTATCCTCAGTACAGTGCAGTCTCCCAGAGCCTGCCTCAAGTAAGTATCACCGGCCGAAGCCTATGCAGACGGATGTAGGGCGCGGTAGTGCTGGCGACGTGCGGCCAGAGAAAGGCAAATAATGGATGCGCTAGAGTTTGTGGGGATGGGATGCGAGGGATGTGGATTCTCGAGGTTTGATGTATTAACGCAGCGAGGTGGAGATGACGATGTCTAGTACCACTTGCGGCAATCCATCAACACAAACATCCGGTCGCGGTTACCCAGCAACGCAGGCGCCACTTCCTGCACGGGCCTGATCGCTGCACGGCGCCTTCCAAATTTTGCCGCCCGCACCAGCCACTCTCGGCTGCTTAGTAAGAGCCCACAGTCGCTAGCTAATTCGCCTTATCCAGAGAATTTCCCCTCCAGCAACCTTCTGCACCGACTGAGGAAGACAACCCGTTTGTCTAGGTAAGCAGACCTTTATCTTGCGCCCGCCGTCCTGTCTTCTCAACGCAGGCAGGCGCTTTACTCTCTTCTTTCTTTACTGACTCTGTAGGCCGCCATGCAGATTTTCGTAAAGACCCTCACGGGCAAGACCATCACCCTTGAGGTGGAGTCTTCGGACACCATCGACAATGTGAAGTCCAAGATCCAGGGTATGTCGCGCACACTGCCGCCAGTATTGCGCAGCACCTAACAATTGCGCAGACAAGGAGGGCATTCCCCCGGACCAGCAGCGTCTCATCTTCGCGGGCAAGCAGCTCGAGGATGGCCGCACCCTCTCCGACTACAACATCCAGAAGGAGTCCACTCTTCACCTGGTGCTCCGCCTACGTGGTGGTGGCAAGAAGAGGAAGAAGAAGGTCTACACCACCCCCAAGAAGATCAAGCACAAGCGCAAGAAGACCAAGCTCGCTGTGCTCAAGTACTACAAGGTTGACGGCGACGGCAAGATCGAGCGTCTTCGCCGTGAGTGCCCCCAGCCCGAGTGCGGTGCTGGTGTCTTCATGGCTGCCATGCACAACCGCCAGTACTGCGGTCGCTGCCACTTGACCTACGTCTTCGACGAGGCCAAATAAGCGCGTCGCCCACCACGATCGATACGAGTTACGACATCAAGGCAATTATGGAGGACTGAAAAGGCACTACCATATGTCGGACATATAGAATCAATCAAGGATCAGACTCACAAACCACATGTGCACTATCGAGAACTTTGTGCTGTTGTGATGCCCAGGTATCGAACTTGGTTCATGCTTCTGTCAGCTCGCCGCCACCACCTGCAGACCCTGCTGAACACTAACGCGGACTTCTGCACGCCGGCTCCGCTGTGTTCCCACGATAATTGCTGTAACCCCGTGTGTTACTGCATGTGCACTTCTGCTGCAAGACCTTGATGTTGAGAAGCAGATAAGCTGGTTGACTTGACGACTTGAGATGCATGCACACCTATTGCAGTAGAATCAAGCCACAAATGCATGTTACGGCGCATGCAGAACGCCATGCGACTTGTCGCTGAGCCATCTCTACAAACACTGTGGTATATACAAACATCGACACTTACGGATACGCAGAGTCGTCGGCTATCGAACGCAGTCCTTTTCACACTGATGGCTTTGAGCACAGTTTCCTCTCAAGAGCATCGGGGTGAAACAGGCTTGTGCCACGCCCTGAAATGTAAGGTTTAGGCTGTAAAGAAAGTTCATAGTTACTTGATTGATATCCGTTACGCTGATTATAGACCTCTCGCTAACCTTTCGCCACGCTGAACGCCTCTGTGCTAACGCCATCTATGCAATCATAATCATCACCCCAACCCTCCTCTATCTCAAACCCTTCTCGCTTCGGAAGCCTTTACATTCACCGATCGTTCTGAGCCCTGGTAGTCCTCGGCTCGAGCAGTGTCTTTCCACTCGGCCCACTCTTCTGGAACCCCTCCTCCCTCGAGAAGATCCTCTGCCCACGGAGAAAAGTCTCCTTAACAACACCCTTCAGCGTCTTGTTCTCGTACGGCGAGACCTTGTTACGAAAGAGCATAGTGCTAGGCTCAACCTGCATTTCATTAGCACACGCCATCCTATCCACCACCTGTGTTGAATTCAGACTTACCAAGAACTCCGCAGTCTCATCAAAGACCACAATGTCAGCATCAAACCCAACACCCAGATCACCCTTGTATTGCTCAAGACCGACCTGCTTAGCAGTGTTCTTACAGCACCACCTCACGATCTCCTCCACACTGAACTTGCTATCCCTCTTCAACCCTTCCGTCCAAAGAATCGGCAGCCCAAGGCCGACGCTAGAAATCCCACCCCACGCACCAAAGAAATCGCCCTTCTCCTCCGGCCCCTCCATCGGCGTCTCCGGCCCATCATCACTCGACTCGCAATCCTGGTCATGGTTGAGCGTCTTGGTAGTGTGTTTCTTCGGCGCGAGATGGAGCGGGAGGAGCTTAATCTCCGGCGTGCAGGGCGAGTGGTCAGATACAACGGTCTGGATGACGCCGTCAACTTGGTCTTGGAGCAGCTCGGTCCAGAGCGCGTCTTGGTTTGACTGCGAGCGGATGGGCGGACAGCACTTGTGGCGCGTGTCGCCCTCTTCGATGCGCTCGGCGGCGAGCGCAAGGTAATGGAAGCATGTCTCGGCTGTGATTTTGACGCCGTTTGCGCGGGCTTCGCGCAGCATGGGGATGGCTTCCATGGCGCTCAGGTGCACGATGTGGAGTTGTAGTTCGGGTGCGAGGTGGGCCAAAGAGAGGATCTCGGCGACGGCGTAGGTTTCGAAGGCTGGCGGGCGGGATGCGAGGAAGGTGGAGTACGAGGTAAGAGGACCCTTGGGGGCGAGGGGAGGGTTGGCGCGTTGGACGTTGTCACCAACGGAGTCGGCAACCGGAGGGATCATTTCGGCGTGGAACATCAGTGTTGTTGTTGACTCCTTTAACTCAAGAAGGGCCTTCTCAATATCGAGAGAGGATACAGCGGGGAACTCTTCGACCTGATGGGAGTTAGTGGCTGGATCCTATATTGGGCAAAGGGAAATGCATACACCACTGTCGCATAGAAATCCCTTGAAGCCTCGTACACCTGCATCGACCAAACCTTGAAGGTCCTTGTCGTTTCCTGGGATGATACCACCATAGAAGCCGACATCCACCCAGCACTTGCCCTTGGAGGCATCGACCTTGATGTTGAGGTTCTCAACAGTGGTAGTGGGCGGGATAGCGTTCAGTGGCATGTCGACAACTGTGGTAACACCTCCGAAAGCAGCGGCACGAGTGCCAGTCCAGAAGCCCTCCCATTCTGTTCGTCCAGGTTCGTTGAGATGTACGTGAGCGTCGACCAAGCCAGGAAGGAGGATGTGAGGTGAGTAGTCGGTGTATGGTGTGCCTTCAGGGAAGTCTGACCGAGGCAGGACGGAGTGGAAGATAGATGTGATCTTGCCAGTGTTCTCGGAAATTATAATGGTTGCTTCGGTTAGTCGGCCAGCGACTACTGCTCTCGAGGAAGCAATGACTTTAATGGGCTGAGATGGCTTGCTGTGCTCCAGCGGTGGAGGTGAGGTCGCGTGAGGAGCCATGTTGACTGATGTAGAACGTAGTCCGTAGGGAAATAGAGCCAATCTTTACAACTCTAGTACTGAGGACGAGGCTATAGTTGTAAATGCTCAGCCTCGGCAAACGAGGGGAAGATGAAGTGGGATGTGGGATGCTCGAATGAGACAACGATAAGCAGTGATAAGATGTGTCTGGTGTTGGGTCTGACAGTCGAAAAGAGGAAGCTTGTTTTCGCAAAGACTTGGATATCTCGAAGAGACAAGCAAGTACAGCAGTCGAAAAATGTTATGCTAACGTCGATACCGAAAACGCCCAAACCTGGGGTATAGGTTCTTATCTATGCACCGAAATGGGCATTTGAGATCTTTAGTCGAACCCCGGAAAAGAAAGGGCACCAGGGGCTGTATCCTAGCGGCGGCAGACCGCCTCGTTTTACTCGATCAAAATTGGTAGTCGGGTAGATATGTAAGGTTATCAACACCCTTGGCGAAGCATCTCGAACTGGCTCCCGTTGTTCGGCGCAAGCGCGGCCAGCACGGTCTCACAACCGTAGCTTCGTGCGAAGTTGTTGATTTTGCATTGCAAACTTCGACACGAGATCTGTGTTCAAGAGTAGCCATCAGGCACCTTTGCAAATGCCGATGTGCGAACTCGACAGCGGTACATCTGGCACCGAAGAGGGCAGCTTGCGAGGATTGTTTGTTAAGCGGAGGCGGCCGTGGAACTGATAAGGCGTGGAGTCGTATCGTACCGAGACCAGGGCTTGATCGGCGCTACGGATAAGGGAACTAGCGCAGGGTCAACGGTCCAACGTCATGTTCCTAATAAAGCTCCACGCCGTCGATATACCAAAGGACAAACATAGAGAGGTAAGATTTTTCCTACGTGCATAGTCTTTTCTTGTTCTTGATGCTGACATCGGTCGCGCAGGATGAGATCGTTGCCAGCTCGATGAGCTCAGCGGAGCCAGCGCCGAAGATGCCGGAGAGGCTAACACACCGTCAGTCCGCGTACCTCTCAACACGCCTGCATCTGCGATTCTTGTTACTCGATAGAGAACGATCCCATCGAGTAAGAGAAACCAGAGCCAGATCTCAGAACAGCCTCCCGGTGGTTTAGCTCAACACGGAAAGCTGAAGATTGTCGGACTTGGCCGAGGAGTGTTTCGCAGCCGAGGGTCATAAATGCCGCTCTGCTGCCGGATTTCTGCCTGCAAAGACCGGAAGTCTCAAGGGTGCACAACTACCTCGACCGGGCATACCTCCGCGTTGCGCACTCAACAACGACGATATTGGGAAGCTGAGCCTGCGCCCACAATGATGTTCGGCCATGCCCGCTGTCAGTCATCACCCACCAACGCTTGTTGGGAGATTGTTCGCGTCCTCGGCGACTTACGGCTGGACCCTGTTACGATCGAGTAATAGTTTGCAATTTCCACGTTTCCGGAGATGCTGTCTTTCAGTAGCGCGACCGTGCTGCGCAGTAGAACCGACGATAGCGCTCTTCAGCCCGGCTTCGCGTGGTTTGCTGCGGTGTTCCAGATGCCGACGCGGGCACAATGGTCGATTTCGCCAGAAGACCTTTCATAGCGCCATCGCAGACTCTGCCCTGCAATGCGACGTTGGAAAAGGATCTTCGATACGCTGCAGTGTGGAGCATCAGGCCTGTCAAGACAGCGCTTCTGTTCAGCATGGTGTGCATGACACGATTGACGCGTTTATCGATGTTTTTGCGAGCTTGTTTCGAGCTTGGTCTACTGGCGCGAAACTTTGGTAGGTAAGCTCATGTGTGGAAGCGGAATGATGAGCTAAGTCGTCGCAAAGACTTGCGCGAAGGGGCGATTGGTATGTTGTTGATGAGTACCCATGTGAACTTCTTCCGTTCCCTGCACTTCAATCCATTGGAATAGGCAGGCCTCCGACCGACTAAATAAGGGTGATCTTTTCCACGAGTCCTTCATCCCATTTTCTACGAGACCTTTGTTCGCCCCTCGTAACGCCATGAGTGCAGACTGCGTAGTGCATCCTCCTACAATGCTTGTCTGATTCAGTCAGCAACGGATGCAGAAGAAGATGAATATTGACGCCAGGGCTGAGAACGCGTGATACGAAAGGTGTGGGGATAGAAGATATTGGATCGAATGGTATAAAACGCCAGGAACGTCTTTGGGCCGATCGCACTGTGTACATTGTGTCGTACTCCAAACAACTACGGTCGTAGCTGCGATACGTTTTGGGTGATGAAAAATCACTTGATGACTACAATGTTGTTGGTGACCAGCTAGTAAAAGCTCTTGAGAATCTTCCGCTCCTGTTGCGAGCACGTGTTTTGCGACGCAGACAGCTCAGCTGCTCGAGCGGCAGCCAACATCTTGGTACTGGTATAGAGACTCGCTTGCAAGCCGTACTTGTTAGCGGTCGCCGAATACAAATCCAAATACGTGAAAGCATCAGACTTGTAGTAAATGCTTCGACCGTGGCGGATGAGATCTAAGTCTTCAAGTTCCTGGAGCACGCGAAGCACATCATCCTCGTCTCTGAAGTCCTTGGTGTAGACACAGACTGTACGTAAGTTAGCTGCAGTCATTAGCTTCACAGGACAGGGTGTTGAGCTTACTCAATCGCTCATCCTTGCCATCGTCAGGAGCCACCTTGGCCGTTGGTCCGAGACGGTCGGCAATGACAGCTTCGACGACGGTCCTCCACGTCCAAGTGACTTCTTCAACTTTAGGGAACAACATCCACTGTAACGGCGATTAGCCCAAGGCACAACTTTTCGGACGAACGCTTAAGCTCACCTTGCCAGACAAGACACCCGTTTCAACAGCGGCCTTGGTCAGGCGTTGTTGCAAGGCTTTGGTTTCCTGGTTCCAGGCTCGCGTAACTGTGCTCCTTGGACCGAAACGCCCCTTCTCTTGAACCTCGTCCCGCTTTTGCAACGAGTCTGCAAGTAGCTTTGCACCACGGTCTTTGAACGCAGCCACTCGAGGTGCGGCAGACTTGTCACGCGGGTCAGGATACGGATTAGCTGCCCAGATCCAGTCGCAATCCAACGCTGATATGGTGCGTGGTGGGACACGTTTGACGAAAGCCTCTGCGGTCTCGCCCAGCTGCCATGAGTAAGGCTGGCCTTCCATGGGATTGAAAAGCTCACGACGAGATTTTAGTTCTGGTGAAGGGTCCCGCTTGCGCTTGCCTTTGCCTAATCTGGAAAGTCGTTCTTCCATCGCTTTCCTGTCAAGGCCAGAGAAACCAGGAAGTTTGTTAGCACGTGTCGAGGTGGTAAGCGGCATGACCTTCTTGGTCGGTGTAGCATCTACATCAGAGGCAACTTCCTTGCGAGCCTGGAGCTTTGCGGGCGATACAATAGCATTCAAGTCCTTACTGTGGGATGACCAGAAAGCCTTCGGTGTGTTTTGGTTGCTGAGTGACTCCTGGTATTCTTGTTCATTTTCATCACCTATCGCACGATTAGAGTCATGAGTCAGACAAGATTGTGGTGAGTAGTGCGCGATAAGGAGGTTGAATGATGATAGGTTGTGATGGTTCCACCAGGCATGTAGTGGAGGGTGACAGCTCGCGATTGCCAGTTTGATGGTGAATGACGTGATGCTCGCTGCAATATGCAGATGCACTCACCATAGAAGCTCGAATCATCAGAAATCCATCCACCGCCTGCGACCATATCCTCTGTCGTCGCCATATTTTCGGATCGGGACACTATAATGGTGGATGAAGGGTGATATGATTGGAAGGGTTCTGGGTGGGTACGCGAGTGGGTGATGACGGCGCGCTAGCAGCCCAAAAGAGAAAGGACGATTCAATCTACGCGAAAAGTCGCGCTAGTGCATCGACGCGTCTCACAATGCAGGAGCGAGTGTACAGTAGCAACAACACACATATACAAGTCACATATAGACAAGATGCCACACTCATTATCGCCAGAATCAACACCAGCGGGCGAGTCGTCACGAGAAATGTCGCAAGCTGAGGATATCAAGCCAGAGCCAGAAACACAGGATGCCACAATGGAGGATGCGCCGAGTCCACCAGCACCAGCGCCCACAGAGAAGTCGAGAGTCAACCTGGAAGAGCTCTTCGACGACGATGATTCAGACGGCGAGTTTGCGTCGAGCGCTCCCGTTAAGTCCGAAGAAGAAGCCTCACAGCCAGCACCACTGTATGTCGTGATGCCCCTCCTCAACAACGCACCCATTTACATATAGCAGCAAGATCACAAGTCGATCGTCCTTCTCTGACCCCGAAATCATGCGTGCCTTCTATCAACGCCTCTTTCCCTTCCGCTACCTCTTCCAATGGTTGAACCACAGCCAAACCCCCGCAAACGACTTCGCTCACCGAGAGTTCGCCTTCACTCTACCCAACGACGCCTACCTACGATACCAATCCTTCCCCACTGCCGACCTCCTTCGAAAACAATGCATACAAATGCTGCCCTCCCGTTTCGAAATTGGTCCCATGTACAGCACAAACCCACGCGATCGCAAGACCCTCCGCAAAGCCAGCGCTTTCCGCCCGCTCATGAAAGAGCTGGTCTTTGATATTGATATGACAGATTACGACGACATTCGTACATGCTGTACTGGCGCATCCATCTGCCACAGGTGTTGGGTCTTCATCACAATGGCCATCAAGGTTGTGGACATTGCACTGCGCGAAGACTTCGGCTTTTCTCACATCCTCTGGGTCTACTCTGGTCGTCGCGGAGCTCACGCCTGGGTTTGCGATAAGCGCGCTCGTCTCATGGACGACCAAAAACGCCGTGCCATAGCCGGCTACCTCGAGCTCCTCAAGGGCGGCGACCAAGGAGGCAAGAAAGTCAACGTCCGACGTCCGCTACACCCACATCTCGAGCGCAGTCTCGATATCCTAAAAGAGCACTTCCAGACGTCTATCCTTGCGGAGCAAGATCCCTGGGCCTCTTCCGAGAAGTCATCGCATCTCCTCAACCTCCTCCCCGACCCCACACTGCGCGCCGCGCTGCAGAAGAAGTGGGATTCTGCGCCCAACCGCGCCAGCGCAAGTAAATGGGCGGACATCGACACATTGGCAAAGTCTGGCGCGTTATCGAAAACAAGCAAGGAGCTCCTGGAAGCGAAACAAGATATTGTCCTTGAGTACACTTACCCACGTCTCGACGCCGAAGTTTCCAAGAAACTCAACCATTTGCTAAAGAGTCCGTTCGTCATTCATCCTGGTACTGGGCGCGTCTGCGTACCTATTGACACGAGGAGGGTGGAGGAGTTTGATCCCTTGGGCGTACCAACTGTTACACAACTGCTGCAAGAGATTGACGAGTGGAAATGTGAGGAGGGAGAGAAGAAGGTACAGGATTGGGAGAAGACGAGTCTCAAGCCATATGTCGACTATTTCCGCAAGTTCGTGGCTGGACTGATGGAGGAAGAAAAACCAGCATTGAAGAGGGAAAGACAAGAGGGAGCGGACGCTATGGAGTTTTGATTTTATCACCTTGTATGGTTCATGATCTACGCAGCATTGTGGGATGGCGTTCAGGACTTAGCGATGGACAGTTAGAAACACTTGGAGACTGAACCTCGTGGTATCGTATGCTTCAATCGCAGCGTGTTGAATATTGACAGTTCATCTCAGTGATGCCCATCACGCTCAAGCTCTTCCTCTGATATCTGCGCAGACGTCTTCGAACTTCTCGCCTTTGGCTACCCGCTCCCAGTACTCCCTGATCTCCTCCACATACCCCGTCTCTGCTAATGACTTATTCCACTGTGATATTGTGCGGTTAGCAATCGACAAGTATTTCGTCATCCGCTCCGGCCTCTTCCCATCCCGATCAGACGCAAAATAAATCAAAAAAACTCTCCGGCCTCGCCGCCGCTGGACTATTGGCTTGTGGCTTGCCGTACTTTGATTCGTCATGTTGCTATCTTTGGTCGATGCGAAGCAGTTCAGACCCAAAGCGAAAGAAGAAAGTCGCGGAGATAAGCACCCTGACCAAGCTGTCAGCTGACGAGTGTCTCGGGGAAGCAGCAGATGCATCTCGGAACCTCTCGAAGGAAATTGGTCTCATGTGTAGAGAAGGGCTAATCACGGCGGCGAGCACGAGTCATCCATCGGCAGCGTTCTGCAGAAGCAATCTGTCTCCTACTATGCAGGGTTTGCAAACATGAGCGACCGGTCTTTCGCAAATACGCGAGAAACAAAAATAATGTTTTTTACGGTGACACCCGCAGAAGCAAAGTCGATGTTCAAGCGCGTCAAGACCTGCCCTACATCCAAATCTCACCATTCCCTTTCCAACCGCTTGTCCGCGACTCAAGAAGTTCACACAAATGTGCAGGAGAAAAAAAAAAGTAATTCGCGTGATCCCATTTACTGGGCACGGAAGCTAGTGTCGCTTCTGTGGATCGAACACAGTACCTCCAGATTTAGTGACTGAGGACTTCAGTCTGGCGCTCTCCCAAGTGAGCTAAAGCGACTAGAAGACAATTGCTTAATGGGGTAATTGTTGAAGACTGTTAGAATTGCAGCGAATATAGAGTAGTCAATCGTGTTTCCAATGCTTGAATAACTCAATGGATCGCTGAATCAAGACGAGAGGAAAGGCTGGGGTGTGTGGTGGGTTTTGGTCGGGGCCCACTTGGTTTGCGGTGGACGGGTCGAGAGCGCTGCGTTGAGGTTTGCTGCGCAACCAATTGTAAGATATGCCAACAACCACTTCAACAAGCTACCTGCCCGAAATTCACGCAGTTCGTGCATGACATACTTGGGAGTAACTTGGCAAAGCTTGTGTCAATTCTACTGTATGGTGTTATTGCAATGAATTTCCATCCAATATAGCATCCATGGCTAAAGAGAAAATTACCGTGATACAGCCAAGCATTGCAACAATCAATTGCGTTGAAAAGAGCTGGCAAAGACCTCAACACCAGACGGCGACCACGCCAGAGAGCTAATCGTGAACATGCAGATATTCCCCACTTCAAAGATGCTCAGAGTAAGCACTTCATGGTGGGCATATTGAGAGCGCACAGCCAACAATGACTTCGACATCAACACAACTTTAAAATGTTCACGACTTATACCTAGACGCCAACGGGTCTATTCGAATCTTCACCCTCCGCACGACCTGCACAGAGTCAGATAATACCCAGCTGTATAATTGACATGACATGAAGTTGTGGCGCTCGATTGGACGAGTAGTATTGGAGACTCTGATGTTCACACTGTAGCCATTTCACGCAGGTGCACAACACTAAATAATCAGCCTGTTATTAACAACGCTTTGTCTGGCTTAAAAGAGTACATCTCAGCAAGGCTGAGACCCTCAAGATGCAGACTCATGCCATTCGGTCCAACCATCTCGCTTAGCCTGCCCTAGCCCGTCATCGCCACCCAGCAAAAAAAATATCCTGGAGTGCTCAACTACTGTTGAACGAATGCTGATGAGGACGGGACTCGAACCCGCGCCACTTTCGTGACCAGGAAGCTGATTGCTCAGCAATGCTAAGGAGAAAGAACCTTAACCTGGCGCCATAACTGTGAACGTGTTAGGAATGAAAGTGGAAGATGGTGACATTTGAGTGGAACTTACCCAACTCGGCCACCTCACCGTGCTCCAATTGTTGATGAAAGTTGGGAACAATGTTTATAATATGTTGTTAACAAATGCAATGGAAGGTCTCGGTGTAAGTGGATCTGCTGCGTTACATCACCACTCCACTTACCAATCACACCCCACCAAAGGCGCCATTTGGTCATGCTGATTATGGCGAGTCTTTTGGCCATCTCGGATCTCTTATATGATGGTGATAAGACATTTGGCAGTGAAGATTATGAAGAATCCACTGATAGTGTCTCGGGCGCTTACAAAGCCATTTGTCGAAGGCGAGAGCTCAGTAGCATTGGTTAACGCTGTTTGACCGCCTCAAGAATGACATATCTAATCTCTGACCATCTCTGCAAGTCCTCCCAGGTTGCAGCCGCGCTCTGCGCAAGTTCGAGGCTGCCATCCCTCTCGATTAGTTCTCTCATCATCCGCTCGGACACAATTTCTTCCCTTAAATACGATGCATCCTCGATCGAATGTCTGAAATGCGTCAGATCCCACGCAATTTTCAGGCCGTCATTAGGCAACTGAGCGCAAACCCATTCAAGCGCAAATTTCTGATTGTTATAGTACGACCAGACGAGGGGCCGCATCCGCATCCCGCCAGCCGTCACTACCCCATCATCGATCTTAGGAAACGAGATAAGAACAGTTTCGAGATTTGGAAGAGCAGCGCAGATGTTTTGCAATGGGGAAATATCCAGCTGCTCATGAGTGTCGTGAGTATGAGATTGCTCCCCCACGGTCGATATCAAATCCGGTACGATCCGGATCTCTAGCCGTGTGAATTTGGTCCTGACCTTGAGGCTGATGCTGGCAACGAGTCCAGCGTACTCTGATGCGGTTTCCGTCCTGAATAAGGCTCGATTCCGGGGGTTTCTTGCCTTACCACAGGCCTCGATGAGCAGGGTAGGCTTATCGAAGAAGTGCTTGATAGTTTCGTCATGCAATGCTGTGCAGATCCGCAGAATTTCTAGACGTTCTGGCAGCCTCTTTTGAAAGTCTGATCTTGGATGTTCATTTGAGTACACTTGAACGAATGCCTGGGCAGGTACAAGATACTCGTAAACTTGAAGGCGTAGTTCAGTAGGTAGGTGCATAAAAGCAAAAGGTTTCACTGTTCTGAGTCAGATATCTACTCAAGTCGAACGGAATGAACACTGACCTTTTTCGTCAGCTCTTTGAAAGTAGTCGTTGAGCGTGGTATTGCAAAGTGCGTCGAGCTCAGGTAGGAGAGGCCGTATCCCAGAGAACGTTGGAGCAGAGACACGCCATGTGAATTCTGGGGTGTGCTTCTTGATAGTAGAGATACATGTGTTTGTAAAAGGGCGCGACTGCAATACTTCGCCGTAGGCTTTGACAAACACCTCAGGGATCATGCTCGGCCACGGCAGGCTTTTGACCAAGAAGTATACTTCCTCTGAACGGTTGATGTATGTGCGAGGCAAGGCGCCTTGTAAGGTGTCGTCAAGTCGAAGCCGATGATGTTGAGCAGGCGGAGTGTGTGCAAGGGCGCTGTTTAGCGCCTGAAGCTTCAGTTTGAGGTGCCCAGCGCTGACCACTGTAAATTTGAGGTCATCCAGTTGGGATGGTTCATTATTGCTGGGTACAGCGCGGTCGAGAGCGCAGCGATAATTGTCTATAGTTACTATCATTGGAGATCGCAGCTCACGATAGACGTTCAAGTTGTTGAAATGTTAATAAAAGCGGAGAAGATCAAGTCCAGTAAGCACGACTTGGGTGAGTTCATGTGAGGTGGCAAGTGAGTGCAAAGGGCTATAAACCAACGAGGCGATTACGAACGAGTGCATCACCTGATCACAGTATGTCAAACGAAGAAATGCGCTCGCTGGCAAAATCAAATATTGCCGTGAGTGCAGCATCAACATTTGTGTCATGACGATGGAAGATAGCCGTTGTTGTTGCTTGGGAGCATCTGCCCCACGCGCCAACTGGCAGGTGCAGGATCCCCTCGGTGATGTCAATCTTGGAACATTTCCGAAGATGATCCTCCCGCAGCAGCCGCATGCAATGTCCGAGTACCTAATGTACCACGTTGCTTGAAACATGCGCTCCACATGTAAATAGCCTGCAGCTGACCGCCGTTCGATCTCTTATATAGAATTAATCCAATCCTTCCTCTCTACCGCCCACCACGTTATCTCGTCGCGTACCCCTCCGCGTTGTTTATCGACCGCCCTCGCTCCTGCCAAAGAGCCGTGTAGCTCTACATCAGCGACATAAGAGCTGGCTTAGCTTTATACCCAAAGGTGGTATCGCCTCGCAGTTCGACAGGATGTCAGGTCCTGCTGAGAGCAAGCAGGGCTTCCTTGCTGGTCTCTCGCCCTGGGGTTCACGTGCAGCTACACCGAAGCCCCCGCCAACACCAACCACCGCCGAGTCCGACAAGCCAAAGGGCAAGGAGAAGGAGAAGGAGCAAGATGCTACCACTGGCGGGCTCGGTACACAACGAGGCGGAGATCATGTGGTCGATCGAAGACACCGCTTGAGCCTGAAGAGGTATCCCCGAGACTGCCCTCCGCTTGCGGTGAGATGGTTTCATGCTGTAGATGTAAGCAGAATATGCATGTCTCGCAATCCAAAGTCTTACGCAAGAAAGCTGCCCAAACGAAAACCACTTTCAGAGCACGCCGTCACGCCCGATAAGCCCCTCCCAAAGCCAAAGAAATGGATTCCCTTCAGTAAAAGCGACTCTCGTGCTATCGAAACAGCCTTCCAGAAGACCGCCGACGAAGCTGAAACTGTCGAACAGAGGAAAGATCTTCTGAGTCCCGTAACGCCAGCGCAGCCACCCCACGAGCCCCCGAAAACTACAAAAGTCCCTGTGAACGAAGACTATTTATTCGATGTTGAGATTGAGACCCGCGAGTTGGCTCCCTCATACTGGCTGGGGCCCGTTTATGATGTTAATCGGGGAACGTGGTTCACCCCCAGTGGAGAGCCTGTTGATGAAGGCCTCGCCATGCAGCTTGAGGAGGGCTATCTCAAGTGCAAGCCATGGCGATTTGGCAAGTCAGAGGAGAGGAGATCAGCCTCACAGCCTCGCGCACGACCTGTATCATTTGGGGCAGGCGTGAGTGACGACTATCGTAAGGAGCTTGGCCGGCTGAATCGAGATTCGACCTCAAACCCTGTCACCCCCAGAGGATCGTTCGACAACCTTCGTGGCGAGGCAGCAAAGCAGCAAGACGGCGCCAGCTCAGGCGAAAAAGCAGCAACACCGAATGCTCCTGCTGAGACTCCACGTACACACAGATTGTTCGGCGCTCACATGAACTCGACGGTAACCTTTCAGGACGAGACCACAGCATGGCTTCTGACTGACGATATGTGGGCACGTATGGGAAGCACGCTATACCAGCACTTTGCCGGTGGAGCGCATTATGCTGGTTATCGGTATATCCGTGGTTACACGGATCCAGAGGAGACGAAGAAACAGGGGAATGCTTCCAAAGATCTCAAAAGCAAGAAAGAGGCCGAGCGACCGTCTACACCATCACAGCATTTGGCTTACGGGTCTGACAACGAGAAGTCTCCAAAAACTGGATCTGGCGGCGGCTGTGATGCAGAGACTACGGACAATGAAGGGGTAGAGTCACCTCAGGAGTCAAGAAGAAGGACATTGGAAAGGCAAGTATCATCGCTGATGACCTCTTCGCAACCCGACTACCAGGAGAAGCAAGAGGAGGAGGCGCGCAAACGAGAAGAGAAGGAGATGCGCGAGGACTACAAGACACAAGACAAGCAGGAGCAAGGCCGTGAGATCGAGCATCTGCTACTGGTAACACACGGCATCGGACAGCGCCTGGGTATGCGCATGGAGTCCATCAACTTCATCCATGATGTCAACACCATGCGCAAGTCTTTCAAGAGCGTCTACGCCAACTCTCCAGATTTGCAGGCACTCAACTCAGAGGTGGACTCCGACACGAAGAACAGCCGTATCCAGGTTATTCCTATCGTGTGGCGACATCTTCTGGATTTTCCGAAGCAGAGCCTCAAGCACAATCGCAAGGAGCATGATTTGGGCGACCTCGACCATGAAGATCATGAGTTCCCAAGCCTCGAGGACATAACAGTCGATGGCGTGCCGGCCGTACGTAATTTCTTAACTGACCTTGCATTAGACATCCTGCTGTATCAGAGCCCAGCCTACAAGGGCCACATCTCCCGCATTGTTGTCGCTGAGCTGAATCGCATTTATCGCTTGTTCAAAGAGCGCAATCCCTCCTTCAAAGGCAGGGTCAGCTTGGTCGGCCACTCTTTGGGTTCAGCAATCATGTTTGACATCCTCTGTCTCCAACGCGATGCTGCCAAGGCAAGGACCGGCAAACAGCGTCGCCTCACCGAAGAGGGCCTAAAGCTTGACTTCGAGGTTGAAGATTTCTATGCTTTGGGGTCGCCAATCGGACTCTTTCAGATGCTTAAGGGTCGAACAATAGCTGCTCGACCATCCACAGCTTTCGTACCACCAGAAACACCTGCGACGCCTTTGGATGACCCCTTCTCACCTAAAGCAGCAGAACGCGACCATGCGTTCGGCATCACAACATCCTCCCCGCTTTGCAAGCAAACATTCAACATCTTCCATCCTTCCGACCCAATCAGTTACCGCATCGAGCCTCTCATCTCTCCCGCCATGGCTGGGCTGAAAGCTCAACCGCTCCCATACACCAAGAAAGGAATTTTTGGTGCTCCGGCCTCACAAGGTCTCACGGGTATTGGTGCGCGTGTAGGACAAGGCGTTACAGACTTCTGGTCGAGCATTGGATCAGGTATTGCATCCGGATTGCTAAACCGCAGTCTCGGCATCAGCGGCACAGAACTTGGGGACGGGGGTTCAGGCCAGCGCTCTTCACGGCCTCTATCTGCCGTTCCAAATTCAGCACCTGGTGCAGCAACCGTTCCAGGCACCAACGAACCGGTATCCGCGTTTATATCTGAAGAGCGTAGACGGCGTCTGGGGAACGAACAGATCACCACGGGCGAAGATGGTGAGCACCCACCCACGCTTATCGAATCTGAGATTGAAACATTATACTCTGGCTTCCAGAAGGGACGGCAGAGCAGCACCACTGAAGATGTGAGCAAAGTAGAGAAAGATCTTGAGTGGCAGGAACTTGAGGAACGGAGTAGGAAACTGAAGAAGGAGGAGCAGAAAGTCAGGGCGCTGAACAGCAACGGAAGGGTAGATTACAGCATTCAGGAGGGCGTAAGTTCAAGCTCTCTCCATGCTGAGGCTGATCACTGACCATAGCGACAGGCTTTCGATATATCCCTCCTCGCCAGCATTGCAAGCCATCTTGCATATTGGGCTGATGAAGACGTTTCTCATTTCATGATCTCACAGCTTTTGGCAAGACATCGTGTCTTCAAAGAGAAGCAGACTAAGGGACAATAGACCTGACTTATTTAGGTATAGTAAGGTCAGGGCGCGGCGTTCTGTATTTGGCAGCTACAATACCCTGATAGACTTTGTTCGATCAATGAAGTCATCTCTACTCCTTTGATTGTTGTCTTGCTGAACTTACAACTTTCCTGTTTCCTTTTCTTCAATGGTACTCACAACTCTACCTCCACAACATGTCCTTATTCCAAGATAAGCATCGTCATTTCTAGCGCTACTGACCCAGCTTCCCCAGCTCGTCAACGGCGCCAAGCCTGCGGCGAACGTCATCCTTCTTCATGCGCCACAGATCCGCGCCACAACACCTTTTCCCAACCAATAAATGACTATCCGTCTTTCCGCTCCGCCAAAACCAAGCATGCCCGGCACGCTAGCCGAGCCGACTACCTATGCAGAGCCTACTAACAAGAGGGCCTGGAAGCGTGTGATGAATGTTCACAAAGTGGTGGGTCTTGGTTCAACATTTGGCACATGTCATGCCTTGTCTGACGTCAAAGTCGAGCGACGTTGGATCAGTTTGTGTGAAGACAACATATAAAAGTGTCACGGTTTGGGGTGCTCCTGCCCGTCGTACCTCACCTCCATGAGAGTGACTGCCACGTCACACTAGCGTTGTTTACAGCTACTCACCTATATATACTGTTTGTAGCTTCACTCAATACAACCTCAGTACAATCTTCAACTTCTTCCTTTGCGTACAGTTTTTCACTGAACTCTGACAAAAAGCTATCTTCCAAGTCAATGAAATTGGACATATCAAATCATATCAAACCAGCAGCAACGACTACAAAGGCACATATTCAATCAGTGTCTCCAACAACCTACAAAACCGCAACCCTGTGTCTCTCACTCCTAAACTCTCACGCCCTCCGCGAGCTCATCGCAACTTCTATGCCGCCCAAGTCTCCGCAAACCAGCGGCGACAAGACCACCAAACCCAACAAATCACACCTGCATCCGCCGGTTTCCCTCTGCAAGCCCAGCCCGGCGATCTGCTCCAAGTCAGACACTAAACGCTCACCACGTGTATAATAACCCTTCTTCTATCGCTGTGCTACTGCCAGCCCTCATCAGGAAATCCAGAGAGAGGATATAAGAGGACCCGCATCGACGGTAACATCGGCACAGCCCGCAGATCAACACCTAGTAGAGCGTCGACTCGCTCGAGATCTTCACACCACTCCCACCACCCACACTTATATAAAACATAAATGGGCTGTGGACCATCACGCATGTCCCGCGGTGGCGGCGGCTACGGCGCTGGTATGCCTATGGCTGGCGGAAGTCGCTTTGGACGGGGCGGAGGAACTACGCATGTTGTGCACCACACGAGTGGAGGTATGGGAGGGCCCGGAAGGATGGGCGGAGGCGGTATGATGGGTGGAAGGAGGAGGATGGGTGGGGCGGGATGATGGGGGGCCGGCGGGGGAGGCGGTGTTGATGAGAGGACTGGAGTGAGGAGGACGAAGAGGGGAAATTTAGAGTGGTGGTTGGGTAGAAGGGGATTTACGGCCGATTATGTTGTGTTTTGTTCAGCGATGTACTTTTAAGAATCGAAGCGTGGGCAATATATTGCCTTCTCCGGTCAGACTTATACGCTTATGCTTCTCAGTTTTCCCTATGTGGTGTTGCGATCAGTGTCTTCTGCGCCCTAATCAGATGATAGTGATATCTTGATGCTCGTGATTATGTGGGCCAAAACCCGCCAACTCTGGATACCACTCCTTCTGCATCTACTTGTCGCAAAGCTCCCGATGAAGATGATGGAACAAACCTACTCTTCTGTACGTTAAATTTCTGCCAACGACTTCCTCGAGAACCAGGCCAACGATCTTGGCCAGCCATTGTCGATTATTGTACTCGTGAGCGCTGTAATACAGCATCGACAGGAAGGAAGCACCGGTCGTCCACCTGCATCGGTGAGCATAGTAGCCATCGTCGAACCATTCACCGACGCCCTCGTGCCTCAAGGGTGTGTCGAGGTTTTTGGAGCTCTTATGAGATTTAGCGGGCTTCAGATAACCTTGCATGCGGATACGACCGTCCAAGGCTTGACCGTAAGGATCATCGCTGGCCAGCGTCACAGTCGATTGTAGAATTTCTGTAAGTTCCGTGAGGTTGCCATCGTATCTAGGTTCGAAGAAGAGGCCTGATGGTCCTTTGATTGAAATCCATGACCAAGATGGTGCTGTACCGTAGTCAGCATACATATGTTGCTTGAACGGTGCATGTCAGCAAACCTCTGTACGTCGCCGTCTGCACGGGCCCCCGTCCTGACTTCAAGTAAGGGTTGCAGGATCTCTTCCAGATCAAGTTGGCGTACAAGCTACCTTTCCAGAGCCCCACGAGATATGTAACCTCTAGGAATTCCTTGAAAATTCTGGCGAGACCTGACAGAGCAGGGAAGACATCATTTTCGAAAGTCAGATCACACTGAGTGTGCCTGTTGATGACCGTGCGCCAAAGTCTGTAGACTATCTTTCTACTGAAGGCGTAAGCGTTGCAGACAGGGCTGGAGTGGAACCCATGTAGTCCACAGAGGTTGTCGAGCTTGAACGAATTGAAGTTTCCAGGTCCAGGTGTATAACTAGGCAAGCCACCCGGGAAGGTTTCGTTGGCACGAGACTCCATACACCCCCATGAAAGCTGGTCGCCAAAGAACACGGTCCGAGGACTCAACAGTCGTTCCTGTAGGACCCAATCTCGCTTTTGAAGCGCAGTACGATCGATATCTTTGAGAAAGCTCGAGGAATATCCGCATAGCTCGAAACGTTGCTTCTCACTCTCAGCGCTCACAGGAAACGCGGTGTGCAACCAAGGATCCTTGTCCACAAACAGTCCTACCGAGAGTTCGGCTGCGGCTATGGCGCTAAAGTTGCAGAAGGTGTGGCAGTGAATGTTGCCCATTCTTCCAATCTCAGATTCGCGGTCAACCGAATCGTCTTGAGTCAAACATAATGCATCGATCCAGAGATCCTTGATACTGAGTCGATGACAGAGCGTGACAGAGTCTTGAAAGACGGGTGGAAGCGTATTTAGACCTATTCATCCGTCTAAATATCCGCAAATTGGCCCTCAGGAGTTTGGGCATGCTTTCAGATCGCCACCTGTGGCTGACAGTCGCATACTTGATAGTTGTGTTGACAATCTCGTCCTTCGAAACAAGTCAATGGTCTTTTCATATCGGTATCATCTATTAGTCGACGAGGAAGGTTGTCATAATTTCATGAGTGTGTTGCGAGACTGAATCGTGGATGAGATCGTCGACATTCAGCGAGCCAATTTTTGACTGTTTGCAGGCGCTGCGAATCTCCATTACTGACGGCCAATGGAGTGATTTGAATTGGAACTCTCGCTCTGAGAGGATTTGCTGCTTTGCCTTCGGTATATAGCAGACGTGCCAACAGAGGGGTGTCCAGTATGGCCGGATGGTCTTCAATATCGGCCCTGTGACTCAATCCAATCGACATTACGAATGGACCTTCATGCCCGGGCGGCCTTCCTTCAAGGTCGAGCATCAGGCCCAATTCCAGATCGGGAAAGGTATTGCTGAAGCCGTTCCCTTCCGAATTTAGGCCATGCGACGCGCTGCCCGCTGAAAAACCTCATTGATGGTGAGAAGTGAGAGCGACCCGAATGGGCTTGCATGAAACTTCAGATCAGGAAGCAAATTCAGCAACCTTTGGTAGTCGCATCGCTGACATCTTGTTTTGTATACTCCACCTTCTCACTCCTTGGAAGTCGCTGGGCGCGTAAGCAGGTTGCTGCATCGTTCGCAAGTCATTGTTGCAGGAACCAATGCGCTCATCGTAGTGTTTGTGCCAAATCGCAGAAGCATAAGCCGTCCGACCAGAAGAAGGAACTTGTTGAACAGTAGCCACCCTGCAGGTTCGTCCCAGAGAGTTTGCTCGTGTTCAGATCGCATGCAAGGCTGCAACGTCACCCCGCAACATGGGGCAAGGAGTCGGCGGTTTGTAGGCCAGCAGGCGTGATGTATACTTAATCCTATCGTCCACACACCACGATGAATCTGACATCGAAGGTATGTGAATACCGTCAAATCAAGGTCAGGTGCATTGTGGGCTTGAGTTTGCTGGCTTTGACATTTGGGTACGTGGTTTTGATCTTGGTGCTCGCGATGATCGCAGCGTTGGTAGACTGCTATACAGACCTCAGCAAAATTGGAGAGCAGCTTGGGATGTTGACTGTGCATACATGGAGCTGTGGTCTGAGGCCATCGATCGAGAGGGGAAGGAGTGCTGGGGCATCAATGCCTTCCTCGTCGAGAGATCGCGCAGATTCCCCTTTCAAGACCCAACTTTTCCTTTCCTTCTCGACTTCCTTCCTGGATACCGCGGAGAGCAGCAGCATGCAAAGCTTTATTGCTACCCCGGAATTCCACAATGCTGCAGTCAGCACCCCGCTTATCACTCCATGCCTATGATATCGGTCATGCACAGCAGAGCATTTGTCGTCCGACTGAATTTTGCAAATTGCCGATCGTCAACGCTCGTTCAGCTCGCTAAGCCATCCGATCAACACAGTGCATGCTTCAAATACGCCCGTCCCCTCTCACGAGCGTGGTGTTACCCTGTGGCTGCGTGTACCTGAATGCAGGCATTGCTTGTGCGCACGCCACTTCACGAGGTCGAAAAGCTTTGCCAGGCCGAGGCAGCATCTTGCTTGGCAGCATCTGATAAGGAGCACCAGGTGTTTTCAATGACCGAGAGTCGGAGATGATCTCTATTCGGGTGGCCAAGCTTCCTTGTAGAGCCGCAATGCCATCTCGTGAGGTCAGTTGTGGTAAGTAAGGATTGGAAAGACCTACACCGAGGTCTGAATCGCGGGACGCCGGCGGCACGCTACCCGGGTGCCGACACCATCACCGTGGGACGTCTCTTTCACATGTTCCACCACGTCGAATCGAGTTTTAGGCGTCTCAACAACGACCGTTGACGAGTTGCACAATGCGATGCAATGCACTCCAGCATGCGACGCGCCTGCTGGGTTTGGCGAACCGTCCCAAGGCAGCCAACGATTGCTCAATTCCTCTCTGATAAAGCGTATGGCGAACCAATTGGATCTGACATCGCAACACGACGCTTGTATGGAGATGAGCGCCATGCATCTCCTCATCCATTCCAAGGTCTTACATCGGATGTTCACAGTTTGGACAGCGGTTGTGGAGCCTGTCAGATCTGAGGGCCGCTGCTCCGGACTGTGGAAGCTGTTGAGGCTCACGGCAAGCCGGATGCTGTATACAGACAACAATGATTGGATATTTGGTGAAGTACAGCATCGAATGTTACACGACTATCAGTACGGACGAGGCATCACGAACAGCTCTCATAGCTCGCCGGAAGCTTTGCTGACTTAGCTGCCCGCTTCCATCAATGGTAATTGCCTCGTCACCATCATCTCTTGCGTACCAGGGCAGTGCGCACCGATATGGGCAGATTTGTGCATCTGACCGGCTTGATAATTGGGTCCCTTCACTCAACCATCGACAGAGGGACGCGATCTACCAACGGGACGAGGCGCCGCGGACGCGGCGGAGACCTTATCGTACCAAAACTCTCTTTCACATGCCAGGCAGCCCTGTAGGTGCGTCAATGTATCACCCAATGTCGCGACATTCCTGGGCTGATAGCAGGTTGTATACACAGTGAACGTTGGAGACTACGCTCTTTAATCCTCTGTCGTCACACTGATGCAGCTGTGATTTTATATCCTTGTGTTTGCTGTTCGAATTGAGAAGAAAGAGCGAGCACGGTAAGGCTGAAGGTATTTCTTTCTCTTATCGATAAAGGAAGCAGCAACCCACTTTCACATGCTAATCCAACAAATTCACTGACACCAAGCGCCGCTTTCAGCGCACAGGCACAGGCATCATCGCGCTTCCACGAGCAGCCCGCATATAAACAGGTACGTTGGGACGAATCGAAAATTCTCCCCTGACACCACTTCGTTGTAACTATAATTCTGTTCCTTCTTGACAGCTGTGCAGCATTTATCCCACCTTTCACCACACCACAACACCATAACACAACCATCACAAGACTTAATGTCACCACACGCTGAAAAGCCTACCACAAACGGCGACATGAGCAATGACAGTGCCCCCTTGACTAACGGTGAGACACCGCAGTCGAGGGTTCTTTCGGTACGTACTACCCCGCGAGTCCTGTATAGCTTACACAAGAACGTTTCGGCGCACTCAACCACCCAATCAGTCAGCTCGACAGCAGCACATGTGCAAAGCTACACCACAGTCTAACATCTTGATCACGAGACACTGGCTAACAGTCACAGCATCTGCACTCCTATCCCGTCGTCCACGACTCCGTCGAGTTCTACAAGTCCAACCCCTACGGCGCCAAGTCCCTCGCCCTCTTCCACAACACCTATAACTCCTTCATCGCGCCCTTCCACCCCTACCTCAAGACACCGTACTCCTATATCTCGCCGTACCTGACCCGCGCCGACGAGCTGGGCGACTCGTCTCTCAGCAAGCTCGAGCAGCGCGTCCCCATCGTCAAGGAAGACACAAACAAGCTCAAGGAGCTCGCCTTCAGTCCGGTCGTATACGTCGTCGGTACATACCAGGATGAATACAAGAAGACACAGGGCCCGGAGGGTGTTGTCAAGACAGTGAAGGCGGGAATCAGCACGGAGTTGAAGGTAGTGCATGATGCGTTCAACTTCGCTGTGGAGTACTGGAACAAGGGGAAACAGCAGGCGAGCAAGAAAGCTGATGAGGTTAAGCAGTAGAGTTGCGCTCATGAGGCTTGCTTTTGGAAGAGGTCCGGTGCGAAGGTTAAGATTGCGGCCAGGGCGACGGTGCATGTTTTTGATGAGGATGCGCCGCCGTCGCCGGGGCTGGTGACACTTGAGAGTGCACCGGCGGCTTGATGGGTAGTGGGGAATGGGATGTGGTGGCGAAGTTGTTAGATACCTTTCATTATTTGTCTTGGGGTAGTGAATTTGGAAAGTACATCCACCCTCGAGTAGGGTTCGATCGGTTAATGATGATGACGGTCCGCTTCTTCTCACAATCTTTTCATCTCACAGCTACTGGCCTCTCGTCGCACTTTGCTTGTCTTCTGATGATTGTAGTGGCACAATGAGGTCGTTGGAAGCGAAGTTTCTGTCACTAGTCAGTGTGTGATTCTCAAGCTATTGATGGTAGTGTCGAAAGTGAGGCGAGACTGCGTTTCAGTAGGAACAATTGGAATTAAAGTTTGGCCCACACGGTTGTTAAGGGGTACAAGGTATCATCACTGCAGTCGTAGAAAGAAGTCGGAGTTACGTACTGTAATTGAAGGATGCTCATGCAGACGATGAATGTAGACTTTTGCCGTCGTGCTTGGAGTCGGCGGCATCGGTCAGGCAATGCTATCGTAGAAATCATGTAGATTGCGATGTTACCAAGTCGTCGCTGTAGCCGTGGTAGATGATGGTGGGGTCACTAACAGCTGTGACTTGTGGGACAGACGACGTCCTTCAAGGCCGTGCCGCAGTGATTGGAGGTTTCATGTGCTCACCACAGGGCGTTGGCTTCTGGCGTCGCTGCTCCAATGTTGTGATTCGGTGTGCTGAAAAAGCGGCTGTGTTTGTTCGGTCGTAGTGGAACGCTGCATCGTTTGTCCATGCGTAGCCTGTATTGTCAGCACCTCACCCCATAGAAGATTGTACGAACACATGTTGTGAGGGAACATCAATTCATGAGCTCGTGAATGACCCCGATGCCGGATTTTCATGCTTTGATTATCAAGCCGAAGTACACGCCTGGATGGCAGGCTTTTTGCACCTGATCCACCCTATGATATCGTCCGACATGCTCATGCAGGATCTAACGTGTCAAATCATGCCCCGTCTGCGCCCAGCCGTAACCGAAGGAAAACCTAGAACTGCAGCGGTGTGAAGAACCACCTGTTCTTGCCGGAAGTGTATCGCTCCTCGAAAGCCTTCTTGACGGTCTTCTTGGCCTCCTCCCTTTGCGAGACCTCCTTGAATGTGTCCTGGGTAAGGGTGCCCTTCAGGTTCTCGAGCTCGATGGTGTAGCGGGTGGGCATGATGTGGGTGTCTGCGTCTATCAGCGCGGTCCTTGTGCCTCCTCCCTCTTCCTGTGTTCACCTACAGTTGACCTGCTTAACGAAAGGCTTGACCTTGCTCTTCTTGGCCTGCTTGTTCTTCGACATGCGGCGGGTAACCTTCTGGGGGTAGCGCTCGACACCGGCGACGAGTGCGTGGGGGAAGGGGTGCGACTTGGTGCCGTTGTCGAGGGGCGAGATGATCACGCACTTCTTGCCGGCATAGCGACCGCGGGTGATGATCTAATCGGACTGTGAGTAATTGCGACGGAGGTCAGTTCGAGCGGTTTCAACGTACGACAACGCGTCCGACCTTGAGGCTGAAGAAAAGATGTTAGCAGGTGCTCAGTCGCAATTCGAGGTTCTGCAGCCATGGTGCGCCAATCGATGCATTGCAGTATTGCAGGTCTCCTGGCGCACTCCAAAGCCCTCGCAAATTCCTGTCCATCTTCTACGCATTCGTCGTCGGGGTTCGGGGTGCACTCACAACTTCATCTTGCTGGCGGGGATGCTGGTGGGTTAGTCGAGTGAGCAAAGGCTGGTTTCGCGTGCATCCAAAGCTGAATTCGCCAGAGTGGGCGCTAAGCGATTTCGTCGAAACGGAAGCGAGTTTGTCCGGCGCCGAGCAACAGCAGGTGCGCTCCACTGCGCTGCGCTGATTGGCTGCCCCACCTCGACCCTGCCAAAAAAGTTCGAGTTCGAGCTGCCCATGTTCGCCGCGCCTGCGAGATTTGCAGCATCACACCGAAGATGAAGATCAAAGCCCTCAGCCGGTCGACATCGTCGGCACAAGCACCCGGATCGAATGTCGCAAAGATCACTCGCAACCTGGACCCTAACCAGCATCCTTTCGAACGAGCTCGCGAGTACACGAGAGCACTCAATGCGACCAAGATCGAGCGCATGTTCGCGCAACCCTTCCTTGGGGACTTCGAGCCTGGTCACGTAGACGGTGTCTATTATTTTGCCAAGGACCCCAATTCTCTCGAGCACTTCGCCAGTGGCAGTGGAGATGGCGTCGTAAAAGTATGGGATTTCACGAGCAGGGAAGAGAAGTGGCAGGCACAGGCGCACGAGAATATGGTTAAGGGCATGTGTTGGACGCGCGACAAGCGTTTGATTACTTGTGGTGCGGACAAGCAGATACAGATGTTCGAGCCATATGCCCAGCCTTCCAAGTCGCCGCCGAAAGCAACATGGCACGGAAATGCCGCCTTCACATCTGTCTCGCACCACCGATCGATACCCTCTTTTGCCGCCGCCTCGAACGTCGTCTCCATATATGATACTGCTCGCACATCAGGTGCGCCAGTACAGAACCTCGTCTGGCCCTCAGCTATCGATACGATCAACCATGTCACTTTCAACCAGGTCGAGACATCGATTCTGGCGTCGTGCGCAACTGATCGCGCCATCGTCCTGTACGACATGCGCACAAGCTCTCCTCTCCACCGAACAGTCCTCAATTTCGCCTCAAACTGCATCTCTTGGAACCCTATGGAGGCGTACAACTTCGCCGTTGCGAACGAGGACCACAACTGCTACGTAAGCTCCACCAACATGCACATGACGACACAAGCTCACAAGACATAGATTTTCGACATGCGAAATATGAAACGCGCCTTGCAAGTTCTCAAGGGTCACGTTGCTGCCGTCATGAGCGTCGAGTTCAGCCCAACAGGAGAAGAACTAGTCTCTGGCTCCTACGACCGATCGATCCGCTTGTGGGAGCGACAGAAGGGACACTCCCGCGATATGTACTACACCAAGCGCATGCAGCGCGTCTTCTCCGTCGCCTGGTCGCCAGACAACAACTACGTTCTTAGTGGTTCAGATGACGGCAATGTGCGCCTATGGCGAGCGAAGGCCTCTGCCAGGCAGGGTGTCAAGTCCTTCGCATTGCAGCAGAAGCTGCAATACGACGAGGCGCTTAAGGAGCGATACAAGCACATGCCTGAGATCAAACGCATCAACCGTCACAGACACGTCCCAAAGGCAGTCAAGAAGGCTGGTGAGATCAAGTCTGATGAGCTCAAGGCCATCAAGAGGAAGGAGGAGAATGAGAGGAGACACACCAAGAAGGGCAAGGTTAGGCGGAAGGCCGAGCGTGAGAAGATGGTATTAGCGAAGGAGCAGTAGACGATTGTGTGTTGTCACGAGCATAGCGATGGCGTTATTGGGTCAATATCTGTTGCATTTGCAAGTATGAAGTGGATAAGATTAACGCCGATATGGGTTGTTTGACAGTATCTCAGGTCTAGTATACCCAATTCAGAAGTTTCACATCAAGCTATTCGCACTACACTTCTCTACTTGGAGCTGGGAGTATGGTGTTGTTCGGACTCGCCGAACGTGGGGTTACGTCATTTGTCGTGACAAATGCTACATACAGCCGAGTACATCGACCACGAGTCCAATCTGAAAAACGCTTCACTGTTCCCCAACCCTCAACCAAAATCGTGGACACATCTCAAGAGCTAGCAATTGGTACACAAGAACGTCTGCAACATGGCCACCACATCAGCACACAAGATCCAAGACGAGAAGTTCAACAGCCTCGGCTTCTCAAAAGCCATCGTCAACAAAGAGCAAGTATGCTCATACAGTCGCAGCCTAGGCACTGTCTCCGACAACAAACCCATTCTCGTCTTGATTCATGGCTATCCACAGAGCTCGTACATGTAAGCCACTCAAAGCATGCTGCACTGTCCAGCACACAACAGCCTTGCAGCACATGAACAAGACAGGCACTTATGCCCTCCAGGTGGCGCCACTTCATCCCTCTTCTCCCCCAAGATGCACCCATATTCGCACCAGATCTACCAGGATATGGCGCCAGTGCTGCCATTGAAAAGCATGACAAACTAACCGTCGGAAACGCCATCTTATCCGCGCTCCGAACAGAAGTAAAACGCACTTCTTCCAGCCCTCCAGCCGGCGACATCCCCATCGTACTAATCGGCCACGATCGCGGCGCACGAGTATCGCACCGCCTTGCTGTCAGCTGCGCAGAAGGCTTCGATATTCGGGGTGTGTGTCTGATTGATATTGTATGTCCCTCTACTTTCCTAGTATTATAAAGTGTTGAAAATTGATGATCATTGTTAGGTCCCTACATCTACGCAATGGCAGCACTACTCGACCCCCTTCAAAGCCGCAAAAGACGTAACCGGCTACTTCCACTGGCCCTTCCTCGCGAACGTGAATCTCGCGATACGCATGATAAGCGCCTATGGACCCGCTAAGTTTTTGGAGGAGATGACCACCGCTTGGTTGGGGAAGAATGAAACGGGTCTCGAAGCGTTCAAAGCCGACGATTCCCTCGCTGTCTACGGAGAATTCTTCGCTCAAGAGCATGTGCTGAAGGCGAGTTGTGAAGACTATCAGCACGGCGCTACGACAGATGTTGAGCGGCAGGAGGAAGATCAGAAAGAGGGGAGGAAGATTGGGGTCCCGCTGTTTTTGCTATATAGTGAGACATATATTGGGAGTAGATATGAGTTTCCCGATGTGTGGAGGGATTGGGTGGGTGAGGGCGTGGATGTCCAGCATCATGCGTTGGGAGAGGGAATCGGACATTTTGGGGCGGAGGAGGCGCCGGAGGAGAGTGCGAAGGTTGTTGGGAAGTGGTTGGAGGGACTGAAAGGTTGAGTAGAGTATTGAGGACTGTGGCTTCGCTCCCATGTTCTATTAGATATAAGCGTATATTTAGGCCTGAGAATCGATACTCAGCGACAGTGAGATGTTACTGACTGCCTCCAGAACGTACCCAACATGTTCCATACAGTGGAGGAAACACTTTGGAGGCATTATGGTATGAAAAATGGGCACAGAAAGACAGCACGACTGGCTTGTAAGGGACTACATTGGTGATACATGCGCCTCGCAGCTTTTGACAGCGCTCAGACAGAACTACGCTCTATACAACGCCTTCAACAACAAAAACTTTTTGAGACAAGATGCGAATCATACCAAAATCCGGCGACGAGGCTCAAGCCGCCTCATCAGGACGAGCCATCCGGAACACCAAGGTATCCCTCCACCCAAGTATCGGGTTCTCGAAGTCCTTCTCCCTCTTTTCGTGTAGCACAAACTGGACCTTTCGAAGAACCCTCTGGCTACTCTCCAGCTCTGGATCTGTATGTGCTTCGGCGTACTCGTATCTCTCGTACTCTCCGCCGGAGAAGTGGTCGAAGAAGAGAGGCATGAATGCTCTCATGGCTTCCGTCGCGTAGCCTTTACCCCAGTAGTCTGCGTTGAGCATGTAGCCGACCTCAGGTGCTCGTACAGCGCCGATGAGACCTATGACGCGTGGTGCTGTGTGCTCGCGTGACGGTTCGGCGGATTGAGGGAAGGCTTTGGTATCATATGTCGGGGCCTGCTCAACTACGGGGTCGGCTTTGTTGGATGGCAGGAGCTCAATGACGAAGTTCCAACAATTGTCTCTGTCGTGGCAGCCTGCTCAGAGTAAGTGAGGATGTTACCCACAGGTGCCGGAAGCCGTGAGATATGACGTACCTTGTATCCATTGTTTGGTCTTCTCAAGATCATCGCTCGAGAGTATGGATCTGCCATCGATGAGAACAATGCAATGCGGAAAACCTATGCACATGACCTACGTGTGCTTCATCACCTCCGGATCTTTGCGCATCAGAACGACGTCGTCAGCATCTTCTAGTTTCAAGGGCCGCAACAGCAGCCTGTCAGTCTTCGCAACAATATAAGAATCGACAACCACCATTCTCGAAAGCAATTGCACGAGAAGACGCATGCATCATCATGTTGCGGTGTGCCTTGCGAAAGTTAAGAGTCAGGTCGTGTCTGATGCTCGTGCTTCCGGGGAGCTGGGGAACAAGTCCATGAGCTGGCGAGGTAATCCGCTAGCCGTTTTGGACACCGACTTCTCCTCATCTCCAACCACAACTCTTGTTAGGTACGACATCATCACTTTGATCACCAATCAGCATGTCGCCCTGATCACTTTCTGAGCTTGTTTCGAACTTTGTCCCTGTTTCTGCGCAACGGTAAAGCCAGCCATGTCGCAGTCGATTTTGTCAGCCTCCGCGAAAGGGGCCACCTTTCTTATTCTCCTGCAGGTGGCTTCGAGAGCCCTCACCTTCGCCGTCAACCAGATCTTGCTCCGGTTCCTCTCTCCAGAGCTTCTTGGAGTTTCTGCTCAGCTTGAGCTTTTCTCAATCTCTGTGCTTTACTTTGCGCGCGAGAGCTTACGTGTCGCTCTTCAGCGCCAGGCCCATGGAACGCAAGCCGTCGTCAATCTTTCTTATCTTGCAGTCATCACCGGGCTTCCCTTGACATATTTTCTTGCGCACCTATGGCTTCGATCGGATACGCCCAATGTCCCTTACTTCGTAGAAGCTTTGGGCTTGTACTGCGTTGCTACGATCATTGAGCTTCTGACCGAGCCGTCGTTCTCAGCCGTACAGCAGAAGTTACTGTACAAGGTTCGCGCTTCCGCTGAGAGCACTGCGACTCTCCTTCGATGTTTTGGGACTTGCGGTTCCGCCATGTTGGCGAGTCGCATCGGTGTCGACATTGGAGTCTTGCCGTTCGCAATTGGTCAACTGGCATACGCTTTGGGACTATTGGTTGCGTATTTGTACAACATGTGGCCAGTCGCATGCAATGAAAAGTTTACGCTTCTTCCGAGCCAGCTTCCGTCCACGAAAGATACTTCCATCACGCTCAGGTACTTCTCGACACCTCTTCTCCGGCTCACGGGATCTCTGACCCTGCAGTCGGCCCTCAAGTACATCCTGACACAGGGAGACGCGCTCTTAATTACGACATACACGTCACTCGCTGACCAGGGCGCCTACGCTCTTGCGTCCAACTATGGAGGTCTGATTGCCCGCATGCTGTTCCAGCCCATCGAAGAGAGCAGCCGTAACATGTTCGCGAAGTTATGCGCGAGCTCCGAAACAGCGCCAGATGCAAAGAACACGGACAATGGGCAGCAGTCGCAAGAGCAGAAGCGCAATCTTTTTCAAGCAGCGAAGGTCTTGACCATCATCCTGCGTCTGTACTCGATCATATCACTGTTCGCCATTGCTCTGGGTCCGACCCTCGCACCACTTCTCCTCTTTGTTGTCGCAGGGAAGAAGTGGTCTGCAACGAACGCGTCGAACGTCCTTGCGACGTACAGCTACTACATACCCTTCCTGGCGATCAATGGAGTTACAGAAGGGTTCGTGGCTGCTGTTGCTACAAACAAAGAGCTATATGCGCAGTCAATCTCCATGGGCTTCTTCTTCGCTGCATTCGCCGGTAGTGCTTGGTTCTTTCTTGGACAATTGCAGCTCGGTGGCAGTGGGGTGGTACTTGCGAACACAGTCAATATGGCACTGCGTATCATTTGGAACACGTGGTTCATCAACAGGTTTTTTGGCCGCAGAGGAACGCCTTTCAAGCTGTTGGACATCTTACCATCGATTACGTCTCTTGCGCCGGCGGTCATCGTTCCTACTTTGATGCAGATGAGACCCGGATTCAAGTACCTTGCTAGATTTGGGGTGTTTGGAGAGCTGGTCAGCATGGGTGCAGTCGCTGGTCTGTACGCTGTACACGTTCTCTTCTTCGAGCGTCAATTCCTTATCGAGTGTGGCCGGATGCTGAGGCCAGCGCGGCCTGCTCAGCCTACAAAGGCGCAGTAGAGCTATGGCTCCGTCGCTCAAATTCGGAACTTCAGAAACGGTTTTGGTCTTGATATACAAAGTATCATACAAGATCACGACATTGGCGCAGCTTCCCAGCGAAACATGTTTGAAAGACAACAGTGATGTTCTATCGGAATCGTATACCAATGTTGGTACACCCCACATCAAGCTAACCCTAGACTCGCGTAGCTGGTCGCTCATTCGACTAGCGTCAGAATTTTCTACCTGCAGGAACGAAGCCAAACCAAACGTCATCCCAGACACACGTTCTTCAGCATTAAATATTGGCGCATCACCAGACGCATTCCGAGGCCGACTTTTATGTAAAAGAGGGGTAACAGAAACTGCTCGGAAACGCAAGCACTCAAGTCGTGATCCTTTCGGAGTCATAGCGCATTCTCTATTCTTGTTTCGACATTTCGCGGGGGTAATAGAAACGTCGTCGGACGTGGCTACGACCAGGGTCTCGAAACGCGCCATTGCACGCCATTCTCTGCACCGGTTGCCCTGACTAGCGTACTTCGGCACCGGTACGCTGCAAACCTGGAGAAACTGGGGTTCAACCGCACACCATGGCACAGAGACATGCGGAGAGGTCGCAGTTCTACCATGGACTGGTGGATATGGGAAGCAACGGCATTCGGTTCTCGATAACGGATCTTTCGCCAGCTACTCAACGCATCTTACCAACTGTGTACCTTGATCGTGCAGCGATCTCACTTTACGATGCGCAGTACGAAGATGGCAAGGCTGTACCTATCCCTGAGCATACGATCAGACAAGTCGTGAAATCACTCCTACGTTTCAAGTCAACATGTCAAGACTTTAGCGTACCTGATGATCAAGTTCGCATAGTTGCAACAGAGGCGACGCGTAAAGCAATCAACTCTGAAGCATACCGAGCTGCGATCAAAGAAGCCACAGGATGGACTGTAGAGCTCCTGCCTAAAGAGATGGAAGGCAAGGTTGGAGCGCTGGGTGTGGCAAGCTCCTACGAGAATGTGCGAGGCTTGATGATGGATCTTGGAGGTGGGAGCACACAGCTTACTTGGATCATCACGGAGAATGGCGACATCAGGATGAGCCCAGCAGGTAGTGTAAGCCTTCCGTATGGTGCAGCGGCCCTCATGCAGCGGCTTGAAGCTGCAGGAAAAAGAAAGAGCAAAGAGTATCAGGCTTCCGCAAAGGAGGTGATCAGTGATCTGAAGGCTGCTGTGCAAGATATCGACATTCCTCAGGAGCTTCTTCGGTCTCGTGAAGGCCTCCATCTCTACCTTTCAGGAGGCGGTTTCCGTGGATGGGGCTTTGTGTTGATGTCAGAACATGCCATCAAGCCATACCCTATTCCCATCATCAACGGTTTCCGGACCTCTACAGACACGTTCCTAGATACGATGTCCGTAAAGGCTGCTGTGACGCAGGACGATACACCAGAAATATTCCGGGTATCAGCACGACGAGCAAGCCAAGTTC
Organism: Macroventuria anomochaeta; assembly: GCF_010093625.1. NCBI lineage: Eukaryota > Fungi > Ascomycota > Dothideomycetes > Pleosporales > Didymellaceae > Macroventuria > Macroventuria anomochaeta. The sequence goes on along the minus strand of NW_022985385.1, from coordinate 173,328 downwards.
CCGCAGTCGCCTTCCTCGTTGAATGTCTGGCTCAAGCTCTCCCTACTCTCACAAACGTCTACTTCTGCCAGGGTGGTGTTCGAGAGGGCATGCACTTCGCAGAGATGTCACCAAAATACCGCGCCGAGAGCCCTCTCGTCACCGCAACCGGACCCTACGCACCGCCCTCAATGCAACAGCTAGTCGACCTCCTCTTCTCTGCCATCCCTGCCCCCTCACCAGGCTCTAAACCTCTCTTCAGCACACCACTCGTCACGGCTTTCGTCCAGGGGGTCTTCGCCCACATGGCACAAGTGAAAGACCTCCGCGGCGGCTCAGCCCTCCGAAGCACAACAACAGGCATCTTCTCCACCGCCCACGGCGCAAGCCACAAGGACCGCGCCCTCCTCGCTATCCTGCTGTGCGAGCGCTACGGCGGCTACGGTTCCATCAGCCCGACCGAACAGGACTTCTACAAGCGCATGTTGCGCCTGCTTCCAGAGGGTATGGAGTGGTGGTGCATGTACCTCGGCCGCGTGGCTGCCGTCATTGCTGCTGTGTATCCCGCAGGCGCAATTAGGGAGCCGCGTGTGGCCATCAAAACGCAGTGGACGGTCACGAAGAAGGGGAACGAGAAGCTGTGTATTGACTTCGATTTTAGAAAAGAGATTGATGAGCTGGATGAGGGCTTGAATGCAGCGCTCAGGAAGGTTAGCAAGGCGGGCAAGAAGAAGAATTGGGTCAGCGGAGAAGGATACAAGGTCTTGCTGACTGTCAATGGGAGCGAGTACGATGGCGATGAGAATTAGATACGCAGTAGATTCGTAAAGATGCGTCTGGTGACTACAATGCACTGTCCTTACGATGGTTCAGGGAGTAAGACTCATGCTGTGGCGAGCATCGTGAGGCTTCTCGCTTGGACTCTGAATCTAAACTTAACCTCCTTTCTAACGCCAAAAGAGACGTCGTGACTTGCAAGCGGTGTGTCGCCACTCCTCAAAATAAGTCACGGTGGTCACGATGCATCGGATGCCACGGGACGAATGCGGCTGGAGTGTCTCCAACTACGGGAGCTGGTCCCGGCTCAAACATCGTGACTTCGATGAGACTGTACGTGTCCCTTTAGCACTGGGTCATTGGCCGTGCGCTTGCACGTGGACGCATCTTTGCGTAGCTCCGAAAGGGGTAATCGAATGTTCGCGATTACCCCTTCGAAACTCCACAGCCAAGCATCGTGAACTAAGGCAGTGAAGTGCGGAGCCGCGCTCATGCACGTGTGGTGGTACTCACGCCTCGGTGCATGTTCGACTATTGGCATCTCCACCTCTCACACGCAACATACACGCCGGCTGCGCCATATCGCGCAATTCCCTGCACGTCTGGATGCTGTGACTGAGGCTTTTAAATTTTCAAGGTCATGTTTTGAGGCGGCGTTGGCTATTACGTGAAGCCCCTGCGATCAGATGCAGCCGTGGATGGCGCTAGCAAATTCTGGGGAAACCTTAGTGCTGCCGGCTCAGGGCGGCCCATCAGCATGCTCAGCGGCTCTACGTGAAGCCCCCGGCTGACCACAGGTAGGTACTACGAGGACAAGTATAAGAGATGGCTGACTGCCATGAGCAAGAGGGCACATCTTCGGCTACCCATCATTACCCCCTTCATCGTCACCCATCATCTGCCATCTCTTATCTCTCAAGGCCCCTGGAATCCGATCCCCGTGTCACCCTTGAAGATTGTAGTGTCGCACCGAGACATCATTCACCGGCGCGACTCCTGAGAGCCTTGCACTGAAATACACGCGGTCAGCACCTCTCTGAGCAAAGAGCGGTAAACAGCAGCCAATTGCAGCTGCACTCGCTATCTACCTTCACGAGTGCATCCAAGTTTCCGTCGGGTTCTCCTGCCAGACTCGCGGCTTCGCGTGCCTTTGTTTGCTCGGCTCACCTCGCTCGCGCGGCTCAGTGTGGATCTGCGGCTCTCAAGGTAAGCTAGTCCTGCGTCATGCTGCAACCAAAAATAGTGGCTCCGGTGGTCCTCATGAGCTCAGCTTGCGAGCAGAGTTTAAAGGAGAATGGGCGGCCATTTCGGCCCTGCATCTGCATTGACGGCAAGCATTGGCAGCAAACTGACCGAATCTCAGACGCGTTCGACGGTTCCGCTCCTTTTCGCAGCGTAGTTTCCAGCGCGCGGCCCCTCCACGAAACCCCGCGACTGAACGCTTCACACATTAGACGGGACGGATTACACTCGCCCAAACTCTCTGGCAACCCCGCCAAGTAACCCATTTCTAGCCAAGTAGTTTCAAGCAAGCCATTCGCTGCGTTTTTGAACATTTTGACGGTCTGAACGAAGCTACAAATTTGAGCTTCCCTCCGCATTCATACACCCGTTATACAACATACACACATCATGGCGTCTACACCAGTAAACGGCGCCCAGGCGGTGGCCCACAAGCTGCTGAATGAGGTTGTTCGCACGCCCGACCGACGACCGTCGCCCATGCCTACCCATCTGAGCGTGCCCGGCTCTGGACACTCGACACCGCGTGTCATTCCGCAAGAAGGCACAAGCGGCTCTGGCTATGTTGCACCCACGTTTGAGGGAAAGGAGCAGCAGATGGAGGCTGTCATGGACGGCATCGAGGACAAGGGCTTCATTCCCCCGGACTTCGTTGAGTCTGAGGTCAAGTGGTTCTACAACGAGCTCGGCATCGACGACATGTACTTCGCTACCGAGTCAGTCGAGGCCATCGTCACCCACATCCACTCGCTTTACGCCGCCAAGGTGGCTGCCTACGCCCGCGACGACAAGCGTCTCGAAATAAGGCTCGACAAGGAGGCTGCGGACCACGCTGTGTACATCGACACCAGCAGGCCCGGTGTCTCGGTTCTCGACGGACCGCGTTACGAGCAGCGCATCGACACAAAGTACCTGAACAACTCGAAGGGCAATGCGGGATACCGCGTCGAGAGTTTCCGATCGACGAGCCCGCTCCCTGGCAGTGACGACCAGCAGCTGCGATGCTACTTCGTCTACCAGTGCGAGTTCGAGAACCCCAACCCGGGTGAGACCGAGACCGATGTCGAGAAGATCGGCGACAAGCGCTTCTTGCAAAAGGCTACCGCCAACACCAAGGCAATCTACCAGCAGGCGCTCGAGGTCGCTGTTGAGCGAACTGGCCCGGTCATCGAGTGGTTCGACATTGAGGGCTCGCGGGACAAGCGTCTGGTTGTTGGTTACAAGCAGGGCTCTGCTCTCGGCATGTTCAGCGCGCTGAGCGATCTGTACCACTACTACGGTCTGACCACTTCGCGAAAGTACGTTGAGCAGTTCTCGAACGGGTACACAGTCATGTCTTTGTACCTCAGTCCTCTGTCCGGCGCTGCTGGCGCCAAGCACCCTCCCATCGAGGCCTCGATTCACCAGATCATCAAGGAGATCTCTTTGCTGTACTGTATTCCTCAGAACAAGTTCCAGACTCTGTTCGCTACGGGCAGGCTGAGTCTGCAGGAGACCATCTACGCGCATTGCGTCTGGGTGTTCATCACTCACTTCCTTAACCGTCTTGGAAACGAGTACACGGCGCTTTCATCGATCTTGAATCCCGAGAACAGCGCGCACGCCGAGCTGCTTTCCAAGTTGAAGCGCAGGTTGCGTGCTGAGACCTTCACCGCAGACTACATCCTCGAGATCATCAACTCGTACCCTGATCTGGTGCACAGCCTGTACCTGTCGTTCGCCAACACCCACTACGTCCAGACACGAGGCAAAGAGGACGACTTCCTGCCCACACTGAGTTACCTGCGTCTCCAGATTGACAAGGTGCAAACCAGTGAGGAGCTGACCGACACCATCAACAAGGCTGTCGTCAACGATCACCACGAAATGGTCATGAACTCGTTCCGGATCTTCAACAACTCCGTCCTCAAGACCAACTTCTACACCCCCACAAAGGTTGCTGTCAGCTTTCGCTTGAACCCGAACTTCCTCCCACCTTCGGAGTACCCCCAGCCTCTGTACGGAATGTTCCTTGTCATTGGATCAGAGTTCCGTGGTTTCCATCTCCGTTTCCGTGACATCGCTCGTGGTGGTATTCGTATCGTCAAGTCGAGGAGCCAAGAAGCGTACTCGATCAACGCACGGTCGCTGTTCGATGAGAACTACAACCTGGCAAACACCCAGCAGCGCAAGAACAAGGATATCCCCGAAGGTGGATCCAAGGGTGTCGTACTGCTTGACTTCAAGCACCAGGATAAAGCTGCTGGTGCATTTGAGAAGTACATTGACAGTATTCTCGATCTCCTGCTGCCTCCTAGCAGCCCCGGAATCAAGGACCCCATTGTCGATCTGCACGGCAAGAAGGAAATTCTTTTCATGGGTCCTGATGAGAACACCGCCGATCTCGTCGACTGGGCAACCGAGCACGCTAGGGCTCGAGGTGCGCCATGGTGGAAGTCGTTCTTTACTGGAAAGAGCCCCAAGCTGGGTGGTATTCCCCATGACCGCTATGGCATGACTACCCTGTCTGTCCGCGAGTACGTCTTGGGTATCTACCGCAAGCTGAACCTCGACCCCAGCAAGGTCCGCAAACTGCAGACCGGTGGTCCAGACGGCGATCTAGGCTCCAACGAGATTCTCCTCTCGAACGAGAAGTACGTCTCCATCGTCGACGGCTCCGGTGTGCTCGTCGACCCGAACGGCCTTGACCACGCCGAGCTGCTCCGCCTCGCCAAGAACCGACAGATGATCAACAACTATGACGTTTCCAAGCTATCGCAGCAAGGTTACCGCGTGCTCGTCGACGACACGAACGTCCGCCTCCCATCCGGCGACCTAGTATACAACGGCACCACCTTCCGCAACACCTTCCACCTGCGCAGCGATATTCAATACGACACCTTCGTCCCCTGCGGTGGCCGTCCCGAATCTATCGACTTGTCATCAGCAAACAAGCTCATCGTCGACGGCAAATGCATAATCCCCTACCTCGTCGAAGGCGCCAACCTCTTCATCACTCAAGACGCCAAACTGCGCCTCGAGAAAGCTGGCTGCATCCTGTACAAAGACGCCAGCGCAAACAAGGGCGGCGTAACCTCCTCGTCGCTCGAAGTCCTCGCCTCGCTCTCCTTCGATGACGAGTCCTTTGTAAAGCACATGTGCGTCGACGCCAACGGGGTCGCGCCGGAGTTCTACAACCGGTATGTCGCCGGCGTGCAGAAGATTATCCAGAACAACGCGCGCTTGGAGTTTGAGGCGATTTGGCGCGAACATCAGGCCACAGGGCAGCCGCGCAGCATCTTGTCCGATACGCTGTCGAACGCGATTACGAAGCTGGATGAAGAGCTGCAGAACACCGATTTGTGGAACAACATTGTGTTCCGCCACTCTGTTTTGTCCGAGGCGCTGCCACCGCTGCTGTTGCAGCAGATTGGTCTTGAGAAGATTATCGAGAGGGTACGTTTCCCCTTCCCGTCCCAAGCGTCAGCGAGGGCAATGCTCATGTACCATGAATGCTAACACCTCATAGGTCCCAGACAACTACCTCCGCGCCATCTTTGGCTCGTACCTGGCCTCGCGCTTCGTGTACGAGTTCGGCGCCGGCGCGTCGCAATTCGCATTCTTTGATTTCATGAGCAAGAGGGTTGCTAAGGCGAATGCGCAGACGAATGGGACTGTGACTTTGTAGACGGCGGATGGCTGATGGTACATGGTGGAGGGAGTGCATAATTATAGGGCGTTGGAAAAAGTGATTTGATTAATACTCAGTGAGGTCGGCGCGTTGCATGACATGTAGCACATGGTAGTTTTAGCAGCGAATGAATGGTTGACTCGTTTTCCGATGCTTGTTATACATCGGCTAACAATATCGCAGCGTATCGCAACATGTCACATCGCACGACTGAAAACAGCAACAAGACGAATCGAGTGAACAGTGATAAACTGCATTACGCTTGACGAAAGACTAACTCCAACTTCAACTCCCCCGAACCCATCATCCCAGATACTCCGAAATGGCCCAAGCCTCTACGCCTTGACAAGCGAAACCAATACATACGTACAAGAACAATGAACGTCCAACGTCTCCATATCCGACACACTTCCGTTTCAATCCCAGCAGCAGCGACCATCCGATACTCGTCACCTTTGTATCCAGAAACCAACTCAAGCTCTCGCGGCAAATTCAAATCTCAAACCAAGTAGCGAGTGATGTCTTCCCCCTTCGAAAGCGAGTCGAGGCTTTTGGGTTCATCGGAATAAAACGAGCAGTAAGTGTGCGAAGCTGTCCGGCTGTGATGAAAATCCTCCCCTTCCCAAACAATGATCTTATTCAACCAACTGTGCTCCCCACCACGCTCTCCTCCTCAGCCGCGCGCCGGAAGTAATCCGCATCAACCAGCGTGCCGTTATCCAACGCAGCAGTAGGCAGCTCGCTACCAAGTCCAGAGTCAGTCGGAGCAAAGCTCTTAGGGTCGACCTTCATCTCCTCCGCCACGGCAGCTACCGCACGATCGATAGCTGACTCGGTGGGCATAGGCATGTCCGAGACTTCAGAGGCCGTGATATCAGAAACCTCGGATCCGGTGACGCCAGAGACCTCCGAGGCGTCGAGCCTGGCTGTCTGGTCGTCATCTTCCTCTTCGAACTCAGACTCGGACTCGGAAGCTCCGTCGACGGCGCTCTCGGCGGGAGCAGCAGAGCGGGCAACAGTCGAACCGTACGATGTGCGGCGGTCGATGTCGCTGCCGGTCATGTACGATCCTGAGCCATAGGTGTACTCGCTGCCGCAGTTTGAGCGACCGTCATCACCAGGTGTCTCACCCTCGGCGTAACTCTCAGCGTAGTTGGACTCGCTGGCGACGCTGTAGCGACGCTCAGTGCCCGTCTCGCTCTGCACGTCTTCGGCAATGGTGGAAGGGGCGACTGATGCCGGTGCCTGAATCTCTGTTTCCGGCTCGGCCTCTTCGATGAGCGGCGCGTTCTCTTTGTTGGCGACCACAGCGCTAGGGCGGCCATTCCAGGATGACTTGCGAGGGTTGGTCTTGACAGAGTGAGCGCGCTTGAGACCACTGCTGTTGTTTGCCGCGGTGGGTGCTAGGTGAGTCTTTGCTGCAGGAGGAGCGTTGCCGCTGATCTGGCTCAGAGAGAAGATGCGGCGGTCTGCAGAGCTGTTGGGTGCACTGCGACGAATGGCAGGACGAGGCTTGAGAGCCATGTTGATGGCGTTGGCAGCTGCATTTGGAGGCAGTGAACGGTCAGCTCCATCATCGACGCTCATACGTTTCTTGAGCTTGCTAGGGCTCTTTGAACCTTTGGCGATCATCAGGGCGCGGGAGTGGTCCATGATGCCGTTCAAGATGCGACGCTCGAGGGCATCTGCCTTGGCGTCCATCATGTGTAGCTCTTCGCGACGGATGTCAAGGGCGGTGTGCAGTGACGAGACCTCACCAGTAAGGCGAACCTTCTGGTTCGCAAGGTTCTCACGCTCTGCTTGTAGTGAAGCGACAATGGCAAGCAGAGAGTCCTTCTCCTCCTTGAGCTCCTGCATGGTACGGTCCTTCTCTTCTTTCAGCTCAGCCATGACACGTGCCTTCTCCTCCTTCAGCTCTTGCAGAACGTGGTCCTTCTCTGCCTTCAAGTCATCGAGTTCGGCATGAAGTTGCTCTTTGTAAGCACCCTTCTCGATCTTAAGGTCCTCGAGTTCGGCCTCGAGCTGTTCCTTCTGAGCAGAACGTCGCTCGACAAGAAGGGCAAGCTCTTCCGCTTCACGCTCCTTCGACTCGTTACCCTCGAGGGTGAGCTGAGTCTGCTTGGCAACGAAGTCGCCGACTTCGACAGCTGTCAACTTGACCTGAGCGTGGATCTCATCAAGACGCTCAAGTTGACCGGCTGCCTTGGTCGCATCATCTGCGTGGCCGAGGAGCTTGTCCAACTTCTCTTGGATAGCGGCATCGTCGTATGTCGCAGAAGGCTCAATGGCAAGCAACTTGTCGAGCTTCTCCTGTACAGGAGCGTCGTCATACTTCTCAGGCTCGGGGACGGGAGCAGGCAGAAGCTTTGGCAGGTTGGCAAAGTGATTCTGGATCTCTTCAGATCGAGCCTTAGCTTCATCGTGCATAGCACGAGTGTGCTCGTCCGCCTCTTCCTTTGACTTCTGAGCGTGGTCGTAGTGCGCCTTGACGAGGGCCTCAATTTCGCGTAGCGCCATCATGAACTTGGGATTGTGCTCGGTGATCTCGTCCTGAAGGCCGGTGAAGATGTTCTCGATGTTCTTCAACTCATCACGGGTGTGAGAGTGTTCGGACTTGTCCTCAAGCTTTTGCTCCTCGATCTTGGCAACAGCGCCGTCGATTCTTTCCAGCGAGTCATCTAGCTTCTCGAAGGCAGTGGCTGAGTCGGCACCCATCTTTGTCTGGTGCTCCTCGAAACGCTCGTTCATGCCGGCAATAGTGGCACCAAGCGTGTCAATGGTCAAGCGCAGTTCGTCAGCCATAGTCTTTGTGGTCTCGAGGATCTTCTCCTGTTCTTCGGCCTTCTCCTTCATCACTCGAGCCTGTTCGTCGGCGAGAAGCTGGGCATCATCGTACTTGGCCATCAAGACATTGAACTTCTCCTCCAGCTTCTCGGTGAAGTCAGCCACGATGGCACCCTTGACTTCATCGTGCTTCTCGAGGTGAAGGGCGGACTTCTCGGCATGATCGTTCTGGAGACCCTCAATGGAACCGTGGGCACGCTCGAACTCGCGGGTCAAAGTCTCCATCAACTCCTTGACGTCAGCGGTAACGTTGTTTGCGCCAATGGTTTCCTGAAGGGTGGTGAGGGACGTCTTCAAGCCTTCGACGGATCCACCTTCGTTGAAGTTGGTCAAGATTTCCTCCTTCATGGTATCCAGAGCAGTCTTTACTTCGGTGATGTTCTCAACAAGGCCTTCGGCTTCCTTGCGGCGATCGTCGAAGTTATTCGCGGTCTTGAGGATGTCCTCTTCATAGGTGTCCTTCATCTTCTCGTGGCTGTCGCGGAACTCGTGGATGAGGCCGGTCAGCTGCTCAATGTCGGCCTTGGACGGGATCTCGTCGGGATCGGGGATCTTCATGTCATCGAGCTTAGCCTTGAGATCATCAACGAGAAGGGAAACTGCATCGACATCGCCCTTGGTTGCATTCGGGTCCTCGGGCTTCGCTGCTTTCATCTCGTCAAGGCATGTCTTGATGTCATCTGCAATGACTTGCACGACCGTTACATCGGCCTTGGTCGCCCCCTCCTCCTCGATCTTCTTGGCGAGAGCGTCAAGAGCTTCCGATGTGGTGCGCACAACAAGCTCGACATCTTCCAGGTTCTCCTTTGTCACAGCAGTGGCAGGGTCGGGGAAGACCAGCTCCTCGATCTTGGCTTTGGTGTTGGCGACGAGTGTCTCGATGGCATCTGTGTCTTCCTTCTTGGCAAAGCCCTCCAGAGGAGCGGGGGGAGGGGTGTCACGCTCTTGCAAAACGAGTACCGCCGCTTGAACTTCCTTTAGCATGTCTTCGATGGAGACAAGGTCATCCTTCATGGCGGTACCAGGCGCGACAGCGGCTTCGGCGGCTGGAGCAGGGTTTTGGATGTTAGCGTCCATAGCCTCCACCTTTGCATGGATCTGAGATAGGATGAACTCCATCTTGTCGACGTCGTTGCGCTGGGTAGAGTCGGGAACAATCTCGCGGCTTGTTGTTTCCTCAACCTTTTCGGTTGTCTCGGTTGTCTCGGTTGTCTCTGCAGCAGCTGGCTCGTCGACAATTCCGCGGTCTCCAGCCGGTCCATCGCTAGGGGCTTCGGCAAGCACCATCTCGTTTCCAGTAGGGACAGCATCAACCTCGACTTCGACCTCGACCTCTGGCGCCGGCGCCGAAGCTGGGGCCTTTCCCTTGAGAAGAGCAACGTCCTCGCGTAGAGCAGCGATACCTTCCTTGAGCGTGTCGAGGATCTCGTAAGACACAGTCATGTCGACAGACTTGCTGGACAGCGTAGCGACGTCCGCACGCAGCCCCTCGAGCCCGTCATGGAGGGCATCGACGATCTCGCCGGATGAGGAGCCATCGCGAGGCCCATCAAGCTTCTTCTCTAGGTGCGATCGGAGGTCATCGAGCCCAAGACGTACTGCCTCCAGAACCTCCTCAGTATCCGCACGACCGTGCTGTCGAGTGAGGCCGTCTGACTGGCGGATCTGCTCAAGCTCTCCACGGAAAGCCTCTAGGAGTTCCTCGTTAACACCTGCAGATCCAGACGATGTCTTGATCTCCTCGAGGCTGGCCTTGATGGCATCCAGCATCTCTGCCTTGTCGTTATCACCAGCGGGGACAAGTGCGCCACCGAGCGACTCCTTCAGTGCTTCGAGATCGGCTTGAAGGACGGTGACGCTCTCCTTGGAAGTTGTGTCATGAGCTGCGCGTAGACCATCAAGGAGCTCCCGGATGGCATCAATAATGTCGTCCTTGTCTGCGCCCCCTGACTTCGTGAGCGAACCAGCAATGGTCTCGCGCAAGCGCTCGAACTCCTCCTTCATTACAGCAAGGAGATCGTCATTGGGCGTCGATGTTGCGGTAGCTTCGCGTAGACTAACCTGCAGGCCGTCGAATCCGGCTTCCAGATTCTCGAGGATATCATTCTTGTGACCTGCAGTGTCGCCGAGGATGACTTCTTTGAGTTGGTCGAATTCATGCTTCAAGGCTTCGTTGATATCTTCGTTAGAATCGGCATCTTCGCTGCGCAAAGCAACCTGTGAGTTCATCTCATCGAATCCAGCCTTCAGCGCTGCGAGCAGCTCTTCCTTGTCGCCAGTAGCAGGGGCAAGTTTTGCGCTCAAGCCTTCATGGAGGTTCTCAAGCTCGGTCTTGATAAAGGTGACCATGTCCCCACGGCTCCACTCTTGGTCTCCGCGAGGTCCTTCAGCAACGTATCCTTGAACGTCCTCGCGCAGCTTATCGAGCTCTACACGGAAGCTGTCTACGATAGCATCCTGCTGAGAAGCATCAGGAGCCTTGTCGAAATGACCCTGTAGGTCGGCTCCGAGCCTGGCTAGACCATCGCGTAATGCATCGAGAACCTGCTCGGTGTCGCGTCCGTTGGCTGCGGAGTATGCCTTGAACTCGGAGTGCATGCTGTCGACGAGAGCCTGGATGCGCTGCACGACCACTTCGTTATTGGCATCGACCTCAGGTTGGGATGCTTCCAGGCCGGCCTTGACAGCGTCGAACAAAGCCTCCTGAGGGATCTCGACCTCCTGAGGTCCAAACTCATGTGTGGAAAGGGCTTCCTTGATGGCGTCCAGCAGTACGTCACGAGTAAGACCGTCAGTGTGAGGCTGCTGAGGGACGAGAGACGGCTTGAGCTCCTCGAGCGAATCACGGACAGCCATGAGGATTTCCTCGCGGATCTCGTTCGCTTCGTTGACTGGCGGGGGTAGGCGCAGTTGCTGCAGCGACTCTTGGACAATCTCTCCAATCTCTTCTCTCGATACAGCACCGGATCCGTTGTAATCCTGCAGTCCTTCGCGAAGGCACTGTAGAATCTCGTCGCGCTCTAAACCGAACTGCTGAATCTCGACGTTGGGCTTCATCTCGACGCTGTCGTAAGCTTCGCGAATCGCAGCCACGATGGCTTCCTTGTCGAGAGGTGCGCCCTGCGCAGCAGAGTACTGATCGAGGCCGCGCTCCGCCAGTGCGTGCTTGACGACGTCGTACACTTCGTTGTTATCGACAGTGCCGCGAGTGACCACCGAAGACATTGATTGCCGCCTTCGTTCACGCATCACCTTGTCCATGTGCTCCTTGAGATCATCGAGGCCTTCTTGGATGATGGCGCTAATCTCTTGCGTGGTCTGCTCGGGGTCGGCATGTGGCTGATCTGCCTTGGCCTGTTCTGCCTCCTCGATCTTGCGCGCTAGCTCTCGACCCATCCCAAGAACCTCACCCCGCAGCTCCTGGACAAGTGTCTTGGTGGCCATCGTCACGCAGCCAGATTCAGCGGCGGTGTCTTTGATCTTGCGAAGATACTTGAGCATCTCTTCGCTGACAAAGCCGGCTGCGTCGTTAGGACTGTTGAAGTTCTGGGAGTAGCCTTCTGAGAGCGTGCGTGTGAGCGCACCAGATCCGGGAGACGGCTGGAAGGCAGCTGAGCCTGGTGGAACGAGATTGGTGGCGGCCGATCCTGACTTGACGAACTCGACAAGCTCAGAGACCTTCTTCGCGGTGTCGCCGTTGGCCTTGTCGACGATGACCTGGAGGCTTGCAATCAAGCGCTCCTGGCCGTCCTTGGTGACCATCTCGCGGATAATCTTCTCGAGCATGGCGACACTGGCTGCACCCTCAACAGAGTACGGGTTGGGGCTGCCCATCCGCTCGTCTGCCCAGCCGCTCGGCGAAGACATGCGGGGGAATGTGAACTGCTTGGTCGGCGTCATGTGGGGGTCGTGGAGATTCAGAGGCGCAGACCGTGCCTCGTCCACCGCAGCCGCAGCCGCAGCCGCAGCCGCAGCCGCAGCCTTCTGCTTCTCCGTCATAGTGCTCAACAGATCCTTCAGCGACCTGCGGATGTCCTCGTCTCGGCTGTTGGTCGCTTCCTTGAGACTAATGAGGTCTGTGGCGTTGTCTTTGCTGCGGCGACTCAGCTGAGACATATCCTTCTGCAGGCTTGACACGATGTTTGTGATGCTGAGCAGTTGTGTAGAAATAGTGTCGAGGGGCTGCCCTGGCGCGGGGGTGGGAGTGGACGAGTTGGTGATGTTCTGGAGAGGAGGGTCAAGAATGTGCGGAGGGATGGTCATGGTCTGCAGAGCCTTCATGGTGGCAGACGGTGGTGTGTTCTCCCCGAGAATCGCTCTATGGCTGGGTCGAGTGGTGGGCGTGTGTGTTAGGTCGTAGGCCGAGCATGGCGACGGGGTACCGAACTGTCCGAATCTTGCATCCCCGTCCTTGCCGAAGTAGTCCTTCTCGGCGTCGCGTGCATGCGAGCCGTCGCGTGTCTGCGGGCGGTCTGGCGATCGCTCAGGCGACTTGTGTGTATCGAGATAGCTTCGTAGATCGCGGACGCTGCTGGGCTGTAACGACTGCATGCGCTTGTGCTGGTTGCCCTTGATCAGAGAGCGCTCGGGCGACCTCGACGGCATCGGGTTGGTTGTGTATGAGCTTGTGGGCAAGCTCTCCCGGGCCTTCTCTTCCAGTGCCTTAGCTGCGCGCATTATCGCGGCCGATGTGTTGGGACGAGTGGTAAGTGTAGGCGAGCCGGGGTTCAGTGGCAGTGGTGGCGGTGCTCGGTCTGGGTCCGCACTATCCCACCTGCATACATGTCAGTCGTGGGCGTACCAGTGTGCGCGTGGCAGTAAACGTACATGGGAATGGCCCTGTCTATCGAGGAGAAAGACGAGCCGTGGTGTCGGACGAGCTCCCGGTCCTGAGAGTGTTCGCGCTCCATGGATGCCATTGCGTCTGGACTCGGCTAAGTTCAATGGGTAGTGTTGGAGTGTATGGCGGCGTCGATGAGTTGGCGCAGCGCCGGCCGTTCCAAAGCCGGGCAATGCAGGGAGGCAGGGCGAACGCTCAAGTAGCTCGGCGGTCCAGCGCGGGGGTATAATACGGGGTCGTGAAATCGTGAGTGTGGATGGATGGATGGATGTGTTGTATGTCGCGACCAGCCTGGGTGATAGCCGTCGCTATGTACTGCTGAACTAGAGCACGGTTGTTTACAAACATGGGCGCGACGGGCCATGGAGGAACGTCATTCGCTAAGCCAGGCGCGACTGCCAGCACAGCGCCTCACCGACCTGGTCGACCCGGCAGCAGCGTCGCCAGCGCCCAAAGTCCGTCCCAAAGTCCATGGCGCATGCTGGAGGGTGCCAGTTCACGTAGAACAACTGTCAGCGACGCGATGGTTCCCCAGACGTTGCCTCCGCACGATGCGTGAAGTTCGCCGGATCGTTGCTATGGGGGCAGGAGCTCTGCCGAGCTTCAGCGCTGGCTGACGGGATTGGTTAGCACGTGATGTGGGGCTCGCGCGCTCTTGCCAAGCCTGCCTGCGCCGCCGCATCTCATTGAATGTGCCTCCAGCGGGCAGCTTGCATCGCCCATCCAGCTATCCGAACCCGCCACATCGCCGCCCATCGCACGCGACACACGCTCCGTCCCCGCAACACACTTCACGTAGAATCGCCGACACATCCTCCGCCATCCTCCACCATCCTCCCCATCCTCCCCATCCTCCCCATCCTCCACCATCCTCCACCATCCTCCACGTCAGCATGGCTGTCGCAGATACCGGCAGGCGGATAGAAGAGGCGCAGCAGCTGGCCAAGACGGAGCCCGCAAAGGCCGAGAAGATGTACCAGGAAGTGCTCTCACTGGATCCCGGCAGCAACGAGCAGGCCATCAAGCACTACGAGACCGCGCTGGTGTCGCTCGGAGAGCTGTATCGGGACCAGAAGAAGGTGGATGCTCTTGCGGAGCTGGTCAGGCAGGCGCGGTCGGTGCTCTCATCGTTTGCTAAGGCGAAGACGTCAAAGCTGGGTATGTGGTGTTGTGGTGTCAGTCGCGATACACACTAACAACCCTGCAGTCCGACAGCTTCTCGACCTCTTTACCACCATCCCCAACACCACCGACACCCAGATCTCCGTCACAAAGTCATGCATAGAGTGGGCTGTATCCGAGCGGAGAGGCTTCCTGCGCCAGAACCTCGAGACCCGCCTCGTCTCGCTGTACATGGCCAAGCAGTCGTACTACGAGGCCCTGACACTCATCAACAGCCTGCTCAAGGAGCTGAAACGTCTGGATGACAAGCTGGTACTGGTCGAGGTGCAGCTGCTGGAATCGCGAGTCTACCACGCGCTCGGCAACATCCCCAAGGGTCGCGCTGCCCTCACATCCGCACGAACGTCGGCCGCTTCCGTGTACACCCCACCTCTGCTGCAGGCAGGCTTGGACATGCAGAGTGGTATGCTGCACGCAGAGGATGGCGACTTCAACACCTCCTTCTCATACTTCATCGAGGCTATGGAGGGCTACCATTCGCAGGACGAGGAGCAAAAGGCCACATCCGCGCTCCAGTACATGTTGCTCTGCAAGATCATGCTGAACTTGGGCGACGACGTCAACACACTCATGGCCTCGAAGCACGCTGTCAAGTACGCAGGAAAGCGCCTGGACGCCATGAAGGCCGTGGCGCGAGCACACACAAACCGCAGTTTGGAAGAGTACGAGAGCGCGTTGACCGAGTACCGACAGGAGCTGGGTAGCGACCGCTTCATCACGAGCCATCTTCGACGCCTCTACGACAACATGCTGGAGCAGAATCTGATCAAGGTCATCGAGCCCTACAGCAGAGTCGAGATCGACCACGTCGCCAAGATGGTCGGTCTTGACACCGTACAGGTCGAGCGCAAGCTCTCGCAGATGATCCTCGACAAGGTCATCATCGGAGTGCTGGACCAGGGCGCTGGCTGCCTGATCGTGTACGACGAGTCGGAACGCGACAAGGGGTACGATGCGGCGCTGAGCACAATCGAGAAGCTGAACAGTGTCGTCGAAGTCCTGTACACAAACCAGGCATCGATGCTGGAGTAAAAGCAGACATGCCTGGAGGAGAAAAAGAGGAAGACACAGGCGCCGTCCATTGGCCAGCCTGGAGCTATGTACTATAGAGGCATAGACGGCTGACTTGAGCGCAGCCAGCATAATGAGCATCATGACAGAATGGTAGCCAAATGATAAAGCATGAACCAATCATCGACCGCTTCACCAGCCGTGCACGCTAACAACGAGCATCCCAACCCCGGCCCACACATCTCTCACCCTTCCACACCCTCACTACCCACTGACAGGCGACATTGTCACACCGCAGCACTGGACAGTCGCACGCGGATAGGGCTTTATTAATGTACGCTCATACCGGCCACCCGGCGATTTGGCCGTTGCCTCCAAGCCAACCTGAAGTCGGCAGCAAACGCACTGATGCGCCCACAACGCCTGCATGCAGCTGCGGACTGCTTTCAATCAAAGCAAGGGCAGACGACAGCATTATTACAGACGACAGCATTATTACAGACGACGTCGAGTGCATTAAACCCCTCTACGAGCTTGCTAAAACTCCAGATGCAAAAGCTCCTTCCGCGGTTCAAACCATGTCGACCTTGTGACCATCTGCACGAATCGCCCCACGAATCAGCTCACCACGTTTTGTGCACCCCAAACACATATCCAATCACCACCAGCGAGCAACAATGGACAAGCACGATTGTTCAGGATCGTTGCACATCACAAAGAGGTCGCAAGTGATGGATGCGAAAAGATTACCAGCTGCTAATGGCAGCTGAACAGTTCCGAAGATATGCTAATGAGAACTGGACTGCCAGGTCCATACTGCAAGACAGTATGAAAAGGTATAAGAGCCTCAAATGTACACAGGATCAGAAGCTGCGCTTGTTTGCGTGTGTTCAAGTGGACAGTTGCAATCGCGCTGTCAACAGTGCCTTCCATCCATATCGAGGAAGGAAGTCACCAGGGCCGTGAACAGACAACACTTCCCGAACCTCGACTTTCCATCCAGCACCACACTTGGTCTACACCGCACATCGTCTATATCTCTCGTAGCGCTATCCCATTCTTCGACCACTTGTGTTGTCCCGTCATGGCTACCGAGAAGGACCGCCAAGACTCTGCTGCACCAAATGCTCTATCTGATATTCCTCAATACGCTCGCGATCATGGTACGTGTGCAGCTCCCTACTCATCTCACACTTTATGCTAGCCCCATCAGCTTTTATTCGGCTCGTACACCACCTGACTACCTCCGCGCTCTCGCTGACGCACAAACCTAGCGCCCATATTTCATCTCCACAAAGAAGACCGATACCGTCCCACTTCCTTGCTCTCTTTCTTGGACCACACACGACCGAGATTCGAGTTCGGCAATACCGCCCTCCCACCGCCTGGTCCGCCGTTAGCGTACCTGGACAATTTGAACTCGCCCAGTGGCGGAGAGAACGTCTATCTTACCAGCCACGACGATGTCACTAACAACCCTCAATGGCTAGAGGGCGCCAGGATCAATTCCTGTGGTGGGACTGATAGCGTACGAACGGGAGTTATCCTTGTCATGCACAAAGGAGAAGGCGTGGTCGACGTGTTCTACTTCATCTTTTGGGCGTTCAATTACGGTGGGGTGGTGTTGGGGAAAGAACTAGGTACGTTTGCTGACTTGGCGCTTCACGGTCGTGATAAGATGAAATGCATACTGATGGATGGCAGGTGATCATGTTGGCGACTGGGAACATGTCATGATACGTTTCAAAGGCGGTGATCCCAAGACGGTATGGCTCTCTCAGCACGGCAACGGTGAAGCATATACCTACAAAGCACTTGAGAAATATAAGTCTGGAAAGCGGGTAAGTGTGAAGCCAAGCAGGGAAGTGCCAGACTGACAAGCCTCCAGCCAGTGCTATACATCGCCAACGGCTCGCACGCGATTTACGCCCGTCCAGGCGCAATCGACCACACCATACCTAATTTCAACACCGAAATCCCTTTCCTCCTCGTTGACTATTGCAACGATGGTCCGCTCTTTGACCCCCTCCTTACATCATATGCCTACTCTTGCGATCTCGCTTCCGTCCAGGGGAAAGAGACCGAATCTATGAGCCCATTTGAGCCTCTGACTTCATACACACCAGCTCCAGGCTGGTTACGCTTCAAAGGTCACTGGGGCGATCAAGCATATCCGGACGATGACCCAAGGCAAAAAGGGAACGGCCTCCTTGGCTTCCACAAGTTTGGTGATGGACCGACGGGGCCCGCATTCAAGGCCTTGAACAGGAAGAGAACATGGCCAGAAAACTCTCATGCAGCTGGACAAATAATTAGAACAAGCTTGGATGGAAGTACAAGGTTGAGGGATACGCTGAAGACATGGGGGTGGAACCGTTTTGGTAGAAACAAGAAGGCAATGAAGGTGATGGGCAAGCCGAAGAGGGTGGACGTTTACGGGAAAACTGTGGAGGACGAGAAGGTTATGGGGAAGAAGGGGAACCTCTTGGTAAACGAGAAAGCTGTAGACAAGGCGTAGTCGCGACGAGGCGGAGAGATAGATATTCGGAGGACCTCCAGGGTTGAGGCGCATATTATACTCAGATGAATTGCATGTATTCATTCGCGTCTGGAATCAATACGGCCCCATTAAAACTAAGCTAACAAACCGTTAAAACCCCTCCTACCCACGCCCAAACTCCCAAGCCCCGCCCTCAAAACGACCGTCCCATCAACAACAACTACAACTACAACAACTCCCCTTCCTCCTCCATCCCCCCTCCCTCATCACTATCCCACTCCAAATCATCTGCCGCCTCATCCGCCCTACGCTGGACTTCCTTCAGCCCACTCATCTCCTCCACCCAGCCCTTCTCGTTCAGCGCTCTCTGCACAAAACCCCACGGATCTGCCTCATACGCCTTCAGCACCGTGTCCGAACACGCCGAGCAGCAGTCGTACGGGCGGCCGGTAACTTGAATGTTGCTGAATGTGGAGAGGTAGCCTCGGATTGTGTGGGGGATTGTGCCCAGGGGGTGGGTGAATGGAGATGGTAAGGAAGGATGAGACGGGGCAGGGGGTGTTGTTTGAGCGGGGGGACTGGTGGAAGGAGGTGGAGCATGGGAGAGAGAGGGGTGTTGGAGGATGGATACGAGGAGTTCGACGAGGAGGGATGAAGCGAGGGGGGCGATGCCTGGACGGGTTACGGTGCATTGTTGGTCGAGGGTTGCGTTGCTTAGAGACTGTCATTCGTGTTAGCTGGGTAGAAGAGGGATGGAGATGGGGAAGGAAAGGGACGTACGTCAGCGGGCGCAACGACGTCGTTGCAAAAGTAGCAGCCTAGTTCTACCTCACCGTCTTTCGTGGGCTTCAGGCCATGCCGCATCACGACGAAAGTATCGAAGCCTAGCGCAGCGTTGAGCACGATTTTGCCAGCCGATTTGCCCATGACTGTCGGCAGCCAGCGGGACTCCCGCGTGTCCATGAGCAGGAAGATGGCGTCGTGTTCGTCGATGAGTTTCTGGAGTTTGTCGAAGTGCTCTTTTGTCTTTGCTTGGTCGGTGATGGGGTGCCCGAGCATAGGTACTTCCATCACATGCCCCTTCGCATCTATACCTGGATATATCTCCTCGAGTGCTTCGGCGGCACGTTCGGCTTTCTTCGCGCCGCCTTGCAAGCAGTCTTTGAAGTTGAACAGCGGTTGGCGAACGGGGTTGGAGAAGCTGACGTTTGCGTTGTCGATGAAGGTTATCTTGCGTACGCCCCAGCCCATCAGCGTGCGCGAGACGTAGGATCCTAGGGTTCCGGCGCCGAGGAGTAGGCATTTGCAGTTTTTGATTACGTCTAGGTCGATGTTGGGCGCTATGCGCCATTTGATGAGCTTCAGGTTGAGGTCGACGGCTTGATCTGCCAGCTTTCGCTCGTCCATATACTCGGACAGATCGACGTTGCGTGATGTCAGCTTTCCGGTTTCGGTGCGCTCCCAGCCAGTGACCTTGGGTAGTTTTGGTGCGTGGGGACGCGCACTAGGCCCTTCGGTGGCTGTTGATGATACCCCAGCGCTTGGGTCGGACTGGATCTGCAATACCAAGGAGTTCGGTTGGTCTCTTCGCAGGTGAGTGTCGCGATAGCACAATATCTGCGCGTCGTTCAACCGCCAGCGATGTCGAATAAGAATGAGCAGGTTCCTCAGCGGCCACCCGGGGTTATCTGTGTAAGTCGATGGATCTGAGAAGCATATGAAGCGATCCTGAACGTCTACATCGTCGAAGAAGCCCTTCTCGTATGCTCCTAGCTTCCCAACAACCCACTTGTAACCTATCTCTTCCACCGGTGTGACTGGTGTCTTAGGGGTGTCATCGACCTCGCCACCACCACGAAGTCGCTTCGCAATGAAGAAGCCTCTTTGCCGTACATCGTTGCTGTATTTGAACGTCTGCACTGCGTCTACCAGGTGCGTTGTCTCACCTGCACTCAGCTTGCTCGTCTCACCGACTTGCTTCCACTGCGGATCCGACTGTATCGCAGGAAAGCCGAAGTGGTAGGTGAACTTGTACTTCTTGAGGTTCGCGAAGATGATGGCCGTGAAGGCGGAGAGGAGGGAAGGGCATTCGTATATCGAGCCGTCGTGGATGGCATCCCATATCTGCAAGCGTCAGCCAGATGGACTCGGCGATACTGAGGGTATGACGTACTGTCTGGGCGCATCTGTCGAGTATGGCGGTGCGGTCGAGGTTCTTGTAGTCCTCGATGGTGTTGCAGTTCTTGATGATGCCCTCGGCGCGGCAGTAGTTCGGCGGGGTGCTACAGTTCCCTTGCATCAGCGCTGGCACATACTGGACAGGAGTGGGGAACGCACTCGTCTGATGTCAGCGCATTTGGGTGTATCTGTATGCGCATAGAGCGCGAAGCGTGGTCGCCAGGACGAGTTTCATACAGGCCGAGCACCTTACGCGCGGAGTCGTCGAGCTTGTCATGATTGATCTTGATGTGCGCAAGCGCTGCATAGAACTGCACATCGACGTCGCTCTGCCAGGGTGCGAACTTGAGTGTCGCCATGGTGGGCGGTAGCTGGGGCGGGGTTCTTGTCGATGCTATGGTGTATGCTATATGATTCTGTATGTACAAAGGGACTCAGGCGGCAGGCATGGGGGCTACAGGTATTGATGCATGCTGGTTACAAAGCACTGCACGTGGGCGCTGTCAGGCACCGTCGGCCTGGTGGTGAGTGTCTTAGAGCTGGGAGGCAGCTGAGCTCACTGGACCCCGCCCGCGGCTCATGTGGGGCAGCGGCTCGACGCGTTCCTGCAGCCGCGACACGCTAGGGACACGCTCAATTCACTGTTGATAGGCTCGAGTACCTGAACAAATCGTAGTAGTGAGTTCTTGTTGTACTTGTCATTATGCTTATTGGGCTTTGTGGAGGCAAGCACCTTGTTAGTCAAATCAAATGGCGACTAACATCATCTAGGAATCTGCGCTGGGAAGTCGTCGATAGCTTCGTACCTCATCGAGGAGCATGGCTTCAAGCGTCTCCGTCTAGCTCGCATTGCTGCCACACCCGCTGTCGAGAAATCAGCGTCTGATGCCCATGTACCCTCACCATTGGCCTCCTCCTTTTACGAACACACCTTCGCCAATGTCGATGCTTTGCTTGAATTCGTCACCTTGAGATGGAGAGAGCGATGGGTAACAACGGACATCTGGGATGACAAGGTGGTTGATGCACTCCTTCGACGACCGTTCTTCCTTTTCGTCAGCGTCGATGCACCTGTTAGCGTGCGATGGCAGCGCTTCAAGGACCGTTGTGCCGTCAACAAGCTCACACCGCCTACACTGGAAGACTTCGTCCTGCGCAATGATGCCCACCTGTTCGCGCAACGCACCGGTCTCAGCGCTCTCTTCCAGCGAGCACAACTCAAGTTGCTGAACTCTACTGCATCCATTGCCTCGTTACGAGATGCCGTTCGTTCACTGAACCTCACGGACGAGGCACGATTGCGGCCTAGCTGGGATCAGTATTTCATGCAACTCGCGGACCTTGCAGCCCTGCGAAGTAACTGCATGAAGCGGCGAGTGGGCTGCGTTATTGTCAGGGAGAAGAGAGTCATCAGCACTGGGTACAACGGCACGCCAAGGGGCATGACGAACTGCAACGAGGGTGGCTGTAAGTGCAAGTGACTCCATCGCTGTGCACGGTACTGACTTGGACAGGTCCCCGATGCAACAATGCAGCCAAAGGTGGCGTAGGCCTATCCACATGCTTGTGCCTCCACGCCGAGGAAAACGCTCTCCTCGAAGCCGGACGAGATCGCATTGGCGAAACAGCTATCCTATACTGCAACACCTGCCCATGCTTGACGTGCAGTGTCAAGATTACGCAAGTCGGTATCAGCGAAGTCGTGTACAACCAAGGCTACCTTGTGGATGACCAGACGGCTCGGATCTTTGCTGAGAGCGGCGTGCGACTGCGACAATTCTCTCCACCTGCAGACGGCCTTGTTGACCTTTCCCTCGACATCACTCCTTTACAGCAGCACAACGGCCAGGCTGGTCATCTCCAAGAGCAGGGCGAAGACATCCGCGAAGTTCTGGACAGTGAGTACTTCGTGAGGCCGCTGTAATGGCGAGATTTGGCTCTATTTCAATGCCCACGCCTCATTTTCATCGACTGTGCGAGGCACGTTTTCAGCTTGCGTCCATCAGATGTTGTTAGGCCAAAGCTGCTCGGCTCCCAACAACATATTTGATTCGTCCTCTCTACACCGTTCTTGTCAGTCAATGCTGTGCCCCCCCCCCCCCCCCGCACCTTCCATATTTATCGCGCTCTTGGCGAATGTTGTGACTTTCAGCCTTCTGCCTGCCCCACCACCAACAGCTCTTTACACGCCATTGGTCCCCCCAATAATGCCCCATGAGCCTGTCGAACAAGTCTGTAAATGCAAAGAAGGTAAACAACCATCTATCAGGAGTACTCGTCAAGTCTCATATTGACCGCGAACCCGCGTGCACTCCAGGGATGTCCACAGATGAGCTACATGTGGGGGCCAGAACGTGCAGACTTGGCTTACATCTGAGGCTGCACCAGATGTGGCGGCGGAGTGTGAGGTTCTGGGTTCCTTGTTAAGGACATCAGGCTGTCGTTTGCTCTTCCATGTCCTTACAAAGCTACCTAAGCTTGCGTCGACGGGATCAATGAGAACGACAAGATGCCGGCTACCCATTACACGCAAACGCCCGCTGCAACTGACAGCATAGTCAGCCTGCCCTCACTACTCGACGCCCCGTTCGACTCAAGACACACCAAGAGTGGCAATCACACTTACGAACGTGTCCCTGATGCAGAGGAAGATGTCCACGCGCAAGCCCAGATTCTACTTCCGTTCCCACACCTTGAGCCTCCAGAACGTGCGACGATGCCATCGAGCAAGGCAGAGACAATTGGCGACTCGGGTTTCGGAGGGACCCAGAGCTCTGACGACGGTGGAAAACGAGTACAGCCTACTGCGACTACAACAGGAGCGCCAGCATGCTCAAGCGAGCACAAGTCTTTGTATAGGAGAGGAAGCGAGCAGACACCGCGGTCGCTGATCAATACGGGTTACCACAAATGGAGCTCCTTCACCCTCGATGTGGTATTGTGCTTGCTCCCTATCGCCTTCGTTGGTTGGTGCCCTGAGAGCATATGAGATTTAGACTAACAGCTTCTAGTCATTACTACTCTTGCTTTGTCACTGCATCATGCACCCAGGTCTCCATCGGGCGATCGAGTGCAGTCATACATCCTCCTTGCGCCAACAATATTTCCCATTGTCTACGCCGCGATTCTGGGCCGCACACTCCGACGTGTAGGCCTCTATATGGCCGAGAAAGGATCTACAGTTGGGGTAGGTGCCATGGAGAAACCAGCTGAGGCGGCGCCTCTTGACGACTCATGCTGACTTATGCTAGACACTCGAACGCGTCATTGGGTGCCAGTCGCTCTTCTCAGCAATCGAAAGACAGTACACCTTGCGTCATTTTGACGTGCTTGGTGTTCTGATCCTTCTTGTCTGGCTTCTCTCCCCAGTTGGCGGACAATCCTCCTTGCGCCTCTTGACGAACCAACCGCAGATGGTGTACTCTATTACTCCCGCATGGTACTATCCGATGCAAGCCTACATTTGGGCGTCACTTCTCGGTTTCAACAACGCAATGCGCTTCCATCATATTTCGGTTCCATACATGGCCGCATTGCAGTCTTCGAGTCAGACCATCAATTCAAGCAGGGACATGTGGGGCAACTTGAAGATACCAGATATCAAGTACCTGGACGGCTATCAGGCAAACAAATCCATTGGCACATGGCTACACATCGGTAACGATACTCAGCTCACCTACACCTCTTTACTTGGTATGCCCATCTTCGGTATTTCTACACCCGGCAATTCAACCTTCAATCTCACTTCTCACTACTGGAGCATCGATTGCGAGAAAGCTTCCGGAAACTATTCTCGAACGCCTTGGTTGTCTTCTGAGACAGAGTTGAGCACGTACGCCCTAATCACTTTCAACGAGTCCCTTGCAGCGGGTGCGAGAACAGTGTACTCTTCCAGGAAACCCTTGACAAAAGGTAGCACCTTGTCAGGGAACATCACTGAAACCTATGTGGTAAGTGCGACATGTTATGCTCAACCTATCCGTGTCGAAACACATATAGCCTGTTGGGGTACAACATGTCGTGCTCAAGCTATGAGAGAGCTCGACTGGAATCAACTCGACGATCAGAGGCTAATCCTGTATTCGAATTACACGGATATACTGAGGAACATGACAACAGCAGACAAAGCAAACGCCGAAGGTGCAGCGACGCAGAGTCAAATGACCGAGACATTTATTGCTGGTCAAATACTCCTCGCTGGATACGCAACAAGTCTAGACGGAAGCTGGGTGGACATAGAAACGCTATCTAAACAGGTCCTGAGCAGCCGACTACAGCAAGCAATCAACACATACTGGGACGCCAGCGTCGGCAATATGCATCGAAGCTGGGAACACCAACCGGACGATAGACCACCTGAAGTTTGTATCGTCCGACAACGGGAATGTCGTTCGCGCAAACTGAACTGGAACGTAACTGAATTCCATTCCGAAAAACACAGCGGTGAGCAATACGCCTGCAATTCCGGTTACGCAGTCATCACGATTGCCATTTCTTGCTTCCTGTTCCTAGCAGCAGTGCTGAGTCTTATACTTGGCATCATCACTACGGCACCTGATATCTTGGGCTTCGTATCGACAGCGGCCAGAAACAATGTCTACTTTGAGGACCGCGTGCCGTCTTATTTTGATGGCTTAGAGGCTACCAGAGCACTTAAGGACATCAAAGTCAGGATTGGCGATGTTGCTGGCGACAATGAGGTTGGTCGTGTTGCTTTTACAAGCTTGGAGAGTGCATCGAGAAGGCTGGTCAGGGACAGGCTGTACGATTGATGTTCACTCAGACCTCGAGCGGTCTGGCGCACTTGACTGTATGGCGTACGTGAACCTGGATGATTGCTAAGATATCTTCCTGTTTGGAACATGAAGAGACACGACATATCAGGCTCGCTCCGGATTGTAGTGCCATGTGCTCCACACAGCGGAGTTGTCTATCTGTACACATGTGCGGAGTGTGGTCGGCTTCATGCGGGCCGGCTTCTCGAACTCGGCTTCTTGAACATGACCCTCAAAACACCTGCCAACAACATCTGGATACCGTCCCATCTCACCCACAACGCACCAACAGCATCTGTCAACCCGATTCTTGGTGAAAGCACGACAAAGTCACATAACATTGACCGTCACGTCCTACGTATCCATTAACATGACCTTCAGCAATAAACGCGCAATCAGCACCTCCTCACTTGGACTGCACGCCTCACATACCCTGGATAGCAAAATTCGCGCAGCTGCATATCACAGCTTCACTGGTATTGAGATCGTCTACGCAGATCTGGAAGCCTACGGCAACACCCATAAACTCGACCTGGCAGCCGCCGCAGATCAAGTTTGTCAATTGTGTTTACAACTGGGCCTACAGGTCCTCTCCCTCTGTCCCTTCGAAAACTTCGAAGGTCACAACTCCCCGCTGCAAGACCGTCTCGCAAAAGCAGCCCACTGGATGGACACTGCGCGCACTCTGGGTGCTGCATACATTCAAGTTCCTGCCCAGTTCGGTCCAGACGTAACGGGCGACGAGGCTGTCGTCGTGTCTGAACTACAGAAACTTGCAGATCTAGGCAGCGCCGCTGAGCCAGTCATCTCTATTGCGTACGAGCCAATGTCCTGGTCGACATTCTATTCGACCTGGCAGGATGCCGTGCACCTTACAGAATTGGTCGGTCGCAAGAACTTCAAGATATGTCTCGATACCTTCCACATTGCGACCAAGCTCTGGGCATCGCCACATGACCCCAGCGGCAAGTACCCAGACGCTGACCGGCGGCTGGCAGAAGACCTCCGCGCTTTCTTGAAAGAGTTTCCGATGGAAAAGCTAGCCTACATTCAGCTCTCTGATGCAGAGCGTTTCGATCCACCGTTTTCGAAGCAGCATTCTTGGTATACGGAAGGTGAGGCTGCGGAGTTCACGTGGTCTAAGCATGCAAGGCCATTCTCGCTGGAGATTGAGAATGGAGGGTATTTACCTGTGGTAGACATTGTGCGGGCTTGGGTAATTGATAAGGGTTATGAAGGGTGGGTGTCAATGGAGACTTTTGATCGACGGACGAGAGGTGAGAAGGTCACGACTGAGCAGTGTGCGGTGAGGGCGGAGAGATCGTGGAAGAGCCTCGAGAAGGCGCTAAGTGAGCCAAAGAGCCTCCTGTAATCGAGCTGAAGGGCGAGTTTCTGCTAGAACATCAGGAAACTTTCGACATCGGACATCCAACGAGGTATGCAAAGTTCTTACGATGCTTGAAGGATGTCTTGTGGCCCCCATGGCCTCGGTGCGCCCCTATTAACCAACATATGCACCTTCCCTGTTCAATGCACATTAGCCTTGGCAAATGCTGCACTGCTCAGCATGACTTTCGCTCTTTCAATAACGAACGTCATCATCCCTCCTACACTTATTACTATCTTAGCCCGTCCATTGCGCCGCTTGAATCTGGAGGAAGATCACCCAACACTCGCCACAACGTTCATTGGCAGTCGATGCTTACCAGTTCTGTTTACGTGCTACCGTCAGCCATGTGTGACGCCAATCCTACAGAATCTCGAAAACACAGCCTTACTACCGCGCAGCCTTAAAAATTTGCTTCTCTTGCAGTCTACGTCACTCGTAAGCTGATGCTCCAGTTCATCATGTCTAATGATCGCTCAATTAATACTTGTGGCGGCGTGGGCCGTTGTAGTACACTGATAGCTACGGTAAATGACAACCTAGAACTATCAGGCTAATGGAATACTGCGCTGAATTTTTATCTAGCTAGGAGAAGACGATATATACTGGCCCTGGAACGTGCTAGTCCAGAACAGTCTAAGCAAGGGTAATCGGGTCTCGAACGGACCGATTGATACCGCAACAGTACTACATCAGTAGACCAGCATGCGTCGAGCACCTCGACTTTGGTTGCTCAAACCAATGAGAGTGGACATACAAGAACAGACCTACACGGTTACAAACGTGTGCCGGGCACGGAACCAGAGACCGAACCCTCAGCATCCTCGAACGCACAGCAATTTTCGTCAAAGACTCCAGGAAGCTCCAACACACAAGGTCGCGAGGATAATGAGACTGGCGCTTTGGCCAGGAGCCGATTTCAGTGGTGGGTTCCGATGCCACTTGACGTCGTTTCGCATTGAGTCCCTTGTTCTTCCAAGGTGCATTTCAGTCAATCCTGCACTAAAAGAGATACTGACCCTGGCTGAAGCCATTGCTGGCCTTTGCCTGTCTCTGCGTGGCCGTTCGAAGTCGAAACATGGAGAAGACATCAAGGCTATCACACTGTTGTCGCCTACAACCTTTTCTATCATCTATGCAGCAATACTTGGCAAGATACTCCGTTGTATAGGCTTATTCAAGGCTGAACGTAGTGCAACTATCGGAGTAAGATTCTATGGCTCGGCAACTACTAAGCTTCGCTGACTGGGGAGACTGTGGAACGATTATAGGGTGTCAGTCTCTGGTTTCCACATTTGAGAGACAGTTCGCCTTCCGGAACTTAGATCTAACCAGTCTATCAATCTTACTGGCGTGGCTGTGTTCCCAATCGGAGGGCAAGCTTCTTTACGACTTCTGTCTACCAAATAGCTACTTATCAGCTTCAACGATACTGTACATTATTATCCGATCGAAGGGTTCGGAATGCAAACGCATCTATTCAGCTTAAAGATTGCGACAACAACTTGACCCTTGTTTGTCCCGATCTACGTGACAGCTCTTCTTACCTCGAATCAATATCTCGGCCTGTCCATGGGTTTTCTCAGCAATGTCAATATCCCGACATACTGCGACAGGACTGTTACAGAGCTCAACCGAGACAACGTTTGGTACGACATAGATCACATAAATCCCGTAGAGTATAGCTCTATCATTGGCTTACCAATTGCGGGACTAATGGATACCGGACATTCCACATTAAATCTTGTCTCGCATTACTAGGCTGTCAAATGTGCGAAAATGGAGTTCGTCGAGAACTTTACCAAGGTAGCTGCCAGACGCCAACCGACCTTCAACACGCCGTACATACGCACTTCAGACACGAACAACGATACTAAGTTTCGTTATCATACTGGGCGGATCACAAACGAACACACGAACGGCACTCTGTGGCAGGCCCTGTCAGGAACACTTTCCGCAACGGGGTGCTCAGCCTTTCCTCTTGTCGTAGAATCACGCGTAGATTGTCAGGGGCGCTTATGCGCTGCCCAAGCGATGAGAAGGCTCACTCGGGAACCCGATAAGATCAATGGGAACTATGAGTCGGCTTCGACATGGTTTGGTACGATTTGTGCGAGTATGCCTGGTGCAGATATCGGAATGCTGCAAGACAACAGTACCTCCAGCGAGCTTGTTGATCAATTGTTGATGGGTCCTGATCTGAGTACTTTCCAGTGGGATCGGATGCCAGGTGGAGAACGCTGGGTTGGTATTGCGAGCTTGCCGACCAAGACGTTCAATCGCCGTTTTCAGATGGCCATCAACACTTTCTGAGATGCCTCATTTAGAAGTACCGTCCGCATGGGCAATCATACCAAAGATCAAGTCAAGGGCTTCGAGAGCAGTGGTTTCAACTTCACATGGAACACAACTGAGTCGCATGACGTTCGACAGGAGGGCGAGCAATATGTTTGCCAGATCTGGTTTGCCGTCGGTACGATTGCCATCTCTTTGTTTCTGTTCGCGGCGGCGGTCGCATCTCTGGTGTTAGGCATCTTCACCAAAGCTCCAGACACGCTTGGCTTCGCATCGACGTCCGCTCGCGATAATCTGTATGTAAATTCTCAGGTCGCGTCCCATCGCGATGGCTTGGAGGCTGTCAGAGCACTGCGCGACATGCGAATCAGGATCGGGTAGCAATGTAAAAATGAAGCTGTTCACCAAGGATCCATGTAGCTCCGGTCCAAATTTGAGACTGTGTGGTCCTTCATGCATGCGCTTAATGCCTTTACAGGCTAAGCTGGCATCATCCTGCGTTAGTGAGAACAGGATGTGCCAGATTGCTGTCATCCTCTTCCGTTCTAGGTTCGAGGGGGGACAGGGCATTCGCACCACCGACAAGCCAGATGATGAAGGTACACATCGCAGCATTAGCAGTCTTGATTTTGTACACCTAATACCGGCTGCTTGTGAGTGGATCAAGATTGCCGGCCATGATCTCGTTCTGCTTTTGAATGTCTATTGGAATGATTTCCCGAGCAGGATTGGCGCAGGTGGTAGCGTGTTTGCTGAATCGAAGTTTGGGAAGCGAGCAGCGACGGGATTTACGCCGTGGAGGTGGATGTATTGGCTGAAGAGTCTGTATGAGATTCAGGATGAGGCGAAGGAAGCCCCTCTGTAGGGCCGAACATTTCATAGCTTGGCCGTTGTAGGAATATGATGACTGAGTTCATCCTCGTCAGTCTGCGTTCATGCCTGTACTTGAGATCCGCGTTGCCATACATGTAGGTGACTGCTCATCGTGTGACATCGTCGCAACCATCGAACAGTCCCTACGTCTAGGGCTTGACGGTTCTCCTGCCAGACAATCGGGTGTTGTTTTTCCTCGTGGCTCGACTTCCTGCGCCCATGCCCGCATATGATACAAGAAAGCAGGTGGAACGTGAAGCCAATAACATAGGTCCCCGACTGCACCGTTCAAGGGATCGGTTGGGCCGCTAGTCGACTCATGAGGAGATACCGCGTATACGTTCGAAACAATGATAATCAGTTCCGGAACCGACCGAGCTTTTGCTGAGACTTGTTCCAACAAAGAAAACTTGGACTCAAACGGCGTGTAATCAGCTACATTTGGATCATACGGTGGGACATATGGATGCATGAAATTAACATATCGGAACCACTGAGATGACACCGTCTACACCAAGCTGGCCCACCCAAATCTCTCTCTTGTAGGGCTTCGTGGTGGAAAGGACTCCGTCAGGTTACCGGTTGTTCGACGCTTGGATTTGTGAAGATTTGTCGTAGAAAGACATCTAGGATACAAACGAGGCAAGCGAATGGTAAGAAATCGACGGGGTCGTGAAGAGATAGAGGAAGAGGATGTAAGAGCTGGCGGGCTACGCACAAAAGCTAGAAAGGCCGCCAACGAACTCACTCGATTGGGCAGCCTACACCTCTTGCTTTCTCAGCGTCACGAGCCGTAGACATTTGGTGGCGGCCGGCCTGTTGTCCGAATGGTAGGGATCGACGCTGGCTGTGCACAGATTAACGCCGTCTGATTGTACTTGCAGCCTGGCCATCTTAGATTTTTAAGCCTTGCAGGCGTCAATATGCAGTAAAGGACTATTCTCATTGCTGTGGTCGTTGATGTATGCGAAGCTGGGCAAGGCCAGTTGAGGATCGTATGAGGTGCCATCAGTCAGCGGTGGTAGGTACCGGCAGTGCTCTCTCAACTGAGATGGCAGTCCGCGGAGGGAAAGCAGGAAGGTACCGAGGGGCAATGGCCTCTTTCGCAATCTCAACCTGGCAATTGCTTCACAAGCTTCGTCAGACTTCAAGCTGGCTCTCTATGCCTGAGTTCTTCGGAGACGCACGATAGGTATCCCGTAATGTAGTGCTTCAGTGTCCAGATGATGGTTGCGGATACGCTAGCAGTGAATGGAGTTTAGGGTGCATTGCGCGCGCGTGCACAGCCACGGGATGCCGAAGCGCTTTGCGTAGCATCCTCGCAAGAAGGTGGATATCTCATATGCACCCTGTGTCGCATTCTCTCCCTTCACTTTTTCTTTCATTTATTTCAACTCGCCAGTACGATTCCAACAATACCACATTTAATAGGCTACAGTCGTGGTCTGCGAGCGAAAGGAACACCTGATCGACCCCGGAACCGAGCACCGCCCAGCTTCGCCGCGCAACGCCTGCAGCAACGAGTACGAACCGTCGACTTGCGACTGAACACTTACACACTTACACCACACTCGTCGCCGCCTCCGAGATATCTCAAATATGGACGCGAACAAGCAATATGTAGGTTTTCACCCTCTCACTACCAAGACAGTCTTGGTGCTGTTCTCCGCGCATCCTCAACACCTGCGCCACGTGTCTTGGCTTCCATCACACATAGTTTCTCGAGATCAATTCACTGACTTTGGCTTAGGGCGCACCGCCGCAGTACCCTCAGTCGCCGCCTCCGGTCCACCAAGATGCTGGCCCATACAATCAGGGCGGCATGCAGCCATACCAGCAGGGCCCACCCAGCAACGACCACTACGGCAACTCGCCCAACCCCTACCAGCAAGGTGGCGGCTATGGGCCACCTCAGGGCCAGTACGGACCTCCGGAAGGACATTACGGACAGCCGCAACAGCAGATGTATTACCAGCAGGGCCCGCCGCCGCCCGGAGGCTATTATCAGGATGACAGGAGACAAGGAGGGAGTGGAAGCGGTGGCCTCTTCGCTGGTCTCTGCGCCGGTCTAGCATGCTGTTGCTGCTTGGACTGCTTGTTCTAAGCGCAGAGGGAGACGGTGTTGCGAGGAGTAGTGAAAACGGGATGAGCGCAGCCTATGCGTGGGCATGAGTGCGCTCAGGCAATACATACTCGATACTTTTTGCCTGCTGGACGGGTTAACAACTAATCCTGATGGGCGGAAGGGCGCAGAGGAGATCGGTTCTTTGGGTTTCCTTTGTCTCAGGCCAGGTCTTCTTTCATATGTGGTTCCAGGAATATATTGAGGTTGGGCATACCTTTTTTCGCAACACCATGAGAAGTGACTTGCACTCCGGCCTGCTGAGCCGAGAAATCACGCTTCGTCTCGAACGTCATTATGAACGACATCTTCCAGTGTTCGATCGTGCAAGTCTGCCCCGCACCTCCACATTCCAACCTCACCTTCATCGTCCATCTTCGGTCGATCATGAAAGCTGACGCAGCTTTCTCAACGGCTAGGAGCCCCTTCCCAACCCCATGACATTGCCGTCCCTGGCAATGGTGCTCATCAATACCTGAATCGTAAGGCGTGCCCCACAGACGGCAGGAACAATGCCTCAGCCGCACGGGCTCCGCTTAGCCATTCTACTCCGCTCCATGACGTTCCGCGCTCAACAACACACAAAGCGCACTTGCGACGGACACGCGTTGAGATCCACTGACGTGTGGTTCTATTTCTAGAAGTATGTTGTGTCTAGAAGCATCAGTAGGCATATAAGAATTGAGGTGGAAGCTCATGAGACAAACAGCATCATCAAAAACCATCAACAACGCCACCAAGAACACCAGCACCCATCAACAGCATCTCTTGATCCTTACGAACATCAACACGTTGCTAGTGGCACAAACATCCGAATTCCATATAAGAGACCCACGAACCAGACTCCCGTGCAACAGAACGCTCCCGAGAACGCAGCACCTGCAAGTTTTTCCTTGTCCTACGACGCACTTACATTTGCATTCGGAGACACCGTCGGAACTTCCGATCGCAACCGTACGTCAATCTGCAGGGAAGCGGAGCTTGAGCTCGAAATAGACCAAGCTTGCGAAAGACATAAACCCTCTTAATTTCCTGGACGATCTTGAAGCATCAACCCATCGATTCAACTCATCACCACCACACATCAACCATCCCTTCATCATCCCATCAACAACATGAAGACGGCCGCTTACATCACCGTTATCGCTGCTGCCGTTCCGGCTGTTTGGTCTCTACCTGCGGGCCTTGTTGCGAGACAGTTCCAGGTCCCAACATGCGGCGCAGAGACATGCCTGGCTTCAACAAATGGCACTTTCGTGGCTGCGGGCGCACCTAACGGCACTGCGCCCAACGACCTCGCAAAGATATGCTCTCTTCCCCAGGAGGACGTCACCCGCTACGTACAGACTGTACAGCCCTGTATCGATGGTGACGCTGGCAACAAGACGTGCACAGCAGGAGCCATTTACCGTAAGTCCAGACTTGTCCAATAATGACGAGGCGTACAGTACACTAACAAACATCAGAGTACAAGGATCTTTTGAAGACCGAATGCATGAAGCCAGCATACAACAAGCAAGTCCAGTGGGCTTAGACCTTTGTCTTTTCCCGTCCAGCGTTTCCACGTCCACAATCACGTTTTACGATACCACGTTCCTTTAGCATCACACCGGAGTTTGGGGCATAGCATTTGCGCATTTACGCACGAGACCATCACGCATGACGTGAACACGCACAACGCATCTATGTAATCGATAATGAATCCACTCATTTACGCTCTCACACACTTCCTTCCTCAACGTGGCTGTTGCATACTTCTTCTGTGATGGCGGCGATAGGTGGTTGGTGCAGCACTTGCTGGCCGCCATCCCAGCTCGGCTACGTGGGCTGTTTTCTCTCACATCTACTCCAAGCCGTTTGCTTATGACGAAGGACCCACTTGTAGCACCCTTCATGCCTTAACTTGAGCACGATGCACCCTGAGCAGCACAGTGCTACCTCATATTCTAGCTTTTTGTACGAAGTTTTTCCCTACCACGCTTATGAGTTTAGTGTGTTCCTAACTCTTGTGCTATGGTGACCACAGAAGACCAATACCCAGGCTGCGTAGTATGATCTTTCCCTCTCAGGCGCTCGACAACTGCTAACAATGTCAGATCCCGGATAGATGCATGCTCTATCCAGACCAAAGCCTTACGCGCCGAGACGCGTTTTGCGAGAGCGACCTGAAGTGTATATGCAAGGTCGACAACCACTTGGGCACCAACAGCCTGTTCTCTAGCGAGTGCTTGTTGAAAGAGTGCACTGATGAGCATGAGCGCAAGTGTAAGTATACTAGTATAATGAGGTGCATGTCATGCGTTAATCAGCACAGCCTTCCTTAAGGACTGGTTGGAGTCCTGTCGGCAGGCTGGCAAGTCAGGCTGGGATGACATGCCTTGGGAATGGGAACCGTATCTTCCGCACGGAGAAATTGTCGTTAGACCAACGACGTTCCTGAATGCGCCGCCTGCGACGTCGTCAAGCACAGTGCAGTCGTCTGTGTCGGTTGTTACATCAACTGCGGCTGTTGCGACATCGCTGCCCGTGACTTCATGGTCAATGACTACACTTTCAATTTTAGTCACAAGTACTTCTGGTATTCTCAGCACGTTTGCCAACATCACATCAACCTCCTTTAGCATCCCAGAAGCGACAACGACACCAGCTCAGCCCATCACCATCACTTCTCGTCCCCTCAGCCCCGATGCAATCGGTGGTATTGTGACTGGCATCCTCCTCCTTGTCATCCTCTGCGCAGGCCTTGGCTTCTTCTACTGGAAAGCCAACAAGAAGGCTAATGAAAAGAACAGAGAGGTAGCTATTCTAAGCGACCGAGTTAGCGGATGCGGCTTCCAGAAGCGCATCGATGAGCTTCTGGCGGAGAGCAACAGCTCGACTGGGACCATCTTGCGACACAACGCGCCGACGCCGGACGTTCTAGAGATGGCTGGTGGGTCGACGAGTACGGTGGGAGTCACGTCGCAGAGTAGTTCAGTGTACTCGATGGACCTTGCGCGGGCATTGTGAACAACTTATTCCTATATAGAAGGGGAGATGCGAGAGAGTGATCGTTTATAATGACTACGAGAGACAGCACCAAGGAAGGTGACTTTTCATTCTTCCCGAGCAGGATAATGTATAATGACCATTTCTTTTCTACATTCTCTCAAGCATCCACGCTGTTCGTTGTGACTTCCCCACTTCGTCACAACGCGCCAAGCACGTGACGCTCCTAACCCTGCATACGCAGCAGTGCAGTGCAGCGTCCTCACATCGCCGTTCACATGTATCAAAAATGATCCTGCAAGGCTGTCGCGAGGCTGTGTTTGCTACTGTTTGTCGGGATGTGAGACCGTGATGCACATGCTCTTCTTCTATTGGCCCTATTGAAAGTGAAAGGGACATCCTTCAGCCACGACCTCCAACCATAGCTCCTGACCTTCAAAAGTTTTGCTGGATGTGGAAGAGGTGCATGGACGAAGCGGGTGTGACGATTCACGTAGTGTGTACACGTGACACCAGGTAGTTTGGAGCGGTCCCATTGGCTGCTTCGCATGGTGGGTACGGGGAGATGCTTGGTTTAGGATTCTGTGGAACGTTCTCTTACGTTCGTACTTTGCTCTCGCCATTTGTCAGTGATGGAACTGGGTAATACACGGATGCAGTGCGTAGGTAGAGGTCGCCGCTTCATCTGAGGTGGCATGACTTTAACACCTCCACGCTCCAGCTCAAGTCCATCACTCACTGAGCAAAACTACGACTTCGCAATGCTATGTATTCTCCTACTCTGTGCTTTTGCTGGCCTTGCGATGGCCCAGTTCTCGTGTACCGCAGCTAATCCATCGCTAAACTTGCCTATATGCATGGTACGTTCAGAACACCTGCAATCATTCACATGCTAACACTTTTACAGAATGACTGCTTCACCACCAACGTCTGTAGTGGCTGCCCGTGTCCAGATAACCTCAAGGGTTGGTGCGATATCAGCAGCGGAGAGGGGCCAGACAACTGGTTCAGCCGGTGGGGCCATTGCGTGGTGCGCAAATGTCCGGATGATGGAGATATCACTGGTGGGTTTCATACGCTCATGTTTTGAGTGATGAGTGATGCTGACGCAGATAGATCTCATGACCAACTACATGGCGCAGTGTGAGGGTACAGTCGGAGGGCCACTGACGAACGACTCTGTGCCGTATCCATTGCGCGATTGGATGCCGAAGAACACATTGAAGACTACGGCTATGCCTTCTAGCTCGACGGCTCTCACAAGTCAATCAGTTACGACTCTGACTGGCATAGCCTCAGCCGGAACTGCAATGCCAAGATCCACACCTCTCTCTTCAGACACGACAGCCACTAGAAGCGACAGCATAGCAACAGTCCTGGATGACGAGGCTTCATCGCCCTCGTACGCAACCAGCACCGCTATCTCAGCACCTATAACTCAGAACGACTCCAAGCCAACTTTGAACGTCGCAGCAATCATCGGAGTCGCGGTCGGCGGTATAGTACTCCTCGGTCTCATCGTCTGTCTGACTGCCTTCCTCTTGCGCCGTCGCAAGCGCAAAGAGCCCTCAAGATCAATGTCGCCGCCGAGCTATGAGGCTGCCGATAGCAAGGAGGGGTATGAGAAACCGGAGCTTGACGGGCAGGCGGTGAGATATCAGTACTCGGAGGTTGGCGCGGGCGCATCTATGGGTGCGCCTGTGGTCTACGCTGAACTGGATGGAGGAAGTCCTGTGAGTCCTGTCGGGGGGCTTGCTGGCCGATCTTGAAAGGCAAGCACGGGGCGAAAGTTTGGGGGATTTTTTTTCTTTCAAACACGACCTGGTGGAGAGCTTCGCTGGATCTAGAAGAGGTGCATGGCTTGGCGACGGGCGTAATGCCATGTGTACAGTATCCATGTGACATCGATTCGCCTCGGTCGCCTCATGTTCAGGCTCTGGGATTTTGGGGTACCTTCACTTACGTCCGTTATCTCAATCGCCGTTTGTCAAGTGAGAGGGTTTCGTGCTCCGCACGGACGGGGTGCAAACACAATGATTCTTGCGGTCAAAAGACTTTTCGTTTGGACGCCTTTCGATGTGACCACACCCGTCATGCTGTTCGCAGTCTTCTTGGTCGCTGGTCTCGCGACGGCAGCGCGTTTCTGCTACAAAGCTTCGCCAAAAACCGAGACCATTCCTGCATGCACGGTATGGCAGAGCTATATATTTGTTGTATGTACTAACCAGTAATCAGGATGGGTGCTTGCTAGGCGATACTGCGCACCTCGATGGCGTATGTGCCAACAACTTGGGTGGATTTTACGAGCTCGGTGGCGGGGTCGCGTCGTTCTTCCGCTTCTTTGGGGCGTGTCTGGAGCAGAAGTGTCCATCCGAAGTCGATCGCGAAAGCAAGTACTAAGCCACTGAAGCAGCGCGTGGGAGTTGATGCGCTTGAAGTGTTCGTGAAGATCTTCCAATACAAGTACGGTTGGTACGAAAGGATCAACAACACTCAAGCATTGTACTTCGGTATCTCTGGCTTGTGCCGGACTTCATGAAATCAGTCAGTGACTCAGGCATACCGGATAGCATCCGCGAATACTAACACTCGATCAACAGGCTGCAAGCACCGTAACCCAGACATCGACCTCTTTCGTCACTAGGCCTGCTACCAGTGAGACGTCGGTCAGTCTTTGTCGGAGTTGTGCAGGCAATTGCTGGCATAGCCGTCGGCGGCGCGATCCTCCTCGCTCTTGTCGTCGGTGCCGCACTCTTCCTCTTGCGCCGTCACAAACGCAGCCAGTCTAAAGAGCCGCGATCGATGTCTCCACCCATCTATGAGCCCGGATATGTCAAGGTGGCATGTGAGAAGGCAGAGCTTGATGCGCAAACGCTGGCACGACAGTACTCCGAAGTTGGGGCCGGTGCGCCGGTAGGATATGTCGAGTTGGATGCTGGCTCTCCAGTGAGTCCAGTAAGGGAGCCGGTGCATTTGAGCGCGAGCGAGAGGAAGGCGAGAGTTGCGCAGAACTTCTGAGGCGCTCGCAGCTCCCTCGAAGATCGAGGAAGCCGTCATCTTAAGCATGGTGCTGGCTATCGCGTGGAACAAAAGACCTGGGAGGAAATCGCGGCCCTATCACGTAACAGTCCAGCAGAACATATGCCTGTAATCAAAGTTGAAGACTGCATGGCTGTGTGCAGCCTCCTTTGCAACAGGATGAGTCCTTCATGGGCATGCCGTACGTTATCTCTCTTCTTGCAGTTGCCGCGTAAGTGATGTTGCTTTCGTCTCGTCTTTCTGGCGCGCCCACTGATCCTGAGGCTCAAAACAAAGTCCGCGGGAAGGTAGACCTCAATATCAACGGTCGCAACGGCTTGACGCGTGCGCTTCGGAGCCATCGAAGATCGCGTTGACGTCGTTGCGGGACGTTCGTATTGAAGCTCGGCGCCAATGCCTCCTAAATCGCAGTTCGAAAATCCCATGTTCACGGCAGTGCGGATCAGGCGGCTCTCCGGGTACCTGTACATCAACCTAGCGACCGGATGCGCCATCCTAACTTCAGTATAGCAGCATGCGATCCCTAACGACGTATCTTTGACATTTTTTCTTCGATTCGATTCGGAATGAAAGTTTGCAAGCCGCGGACAACGTTTGTGCGAGACCATGACGGGCCCTTGGTACTTGCCGTGGTTGACGTCACAGGAAAGGTCCACCTAAACGCCAAAAAGATTGGCGGCCAGATTGTGGCCCTTGGCTTGGACAGTACCTGAATACTAACATTGGCACGGAGATTGTTTTAGCTTTTAGGTTCGAGATTGACGGGAGATGATATACACAGCTGACCCTTCGTAAACCTGTCGTAATATCCTCTCGACCTTCCTCCAGCTTCCAACGCAACAGCCGTTCACCATGAGCGGCATCGTCCAGCCTCTCGTAGGAGGCATTCAGGCCACGATCTCGGTCATCCTTACCATCAGCTTCGGTGTAGCATTCTCTCAGTTTGGCCTCCTTGACGCAGATGCAGCAAGCAAAATCTCGAAGACGTCTGTGAAGGTCTTGCTGCCGTGCTTGCTTATCAACAACCTTGGCAACCAGCTGAAGCCTGAGACAGCGTACGAATACGTACCCATCATCAGTAAGCATCCTTGATCGTGATGGTACGTACGAAGTATGTTACTTACTGTGAAATTAGTTTGGGCTATCATCTATAACGTCCTCTCGATCATCCTTGGTCGCGTGCTCTGCAAGGTCTTCAAACTTCCACGCTGGACTATTCCTGCAATTGCATTCAACAACACTACCTCTCTTCCACTTCTCCTTATTCAATCCTTGGAGACAACCGGCATCCTCAGCCCTCTGGTATCATCTGGGGAAGAGACCTCCGAAGCAGTGTCACGTGCACGCACCTATTTTCTGGTCTCGGCTGTTGTGTCGCACGCTCTGACTTTCGGCATTGGCGGTAGTGAGCTGAAGGGCGACGACGAGGATGCCCCTGAAGACAACAGGAAGCAGAACGGCAACGGTAACGGCGCACAACTCGATGGTGCACCACGACAGCGCTACCGTGATGATCCTGAGGCGCAGGAGGACGGAGACGAGGACGAAGACGACGAATCGTCCGACTCCGCCCCGGAGACCTCTCTTCTGCCCCATGCAGTCCATCATCGCGTGCACAAAGCCAACAAATATACTCACAGCGTCGTTAACTGCTCCATGAAGAAGCTTCCTTCGTTCCTTCAGATCGCCATCACCTCTGTCTACAACTTTATGACGCCTCCTTTGATTGGTGCTATTATTGGTGGGACCATTGGTCTTGCTCCTCCTCTGCACACGCTCTTCTTCGCCGACAGTAACGATGGCGGCTACTTCAACGCTTGGCTCACTCAGAGTATCAAGAATGTCGGCCAACTGTTTGTTACGCTGCAAGTTGTAGTAGTTGGTGTCAAGCTCGCGCAAGCGCTGCGCAAGGAGAAACGTGGAGAAGACACTGGAGAGTTGAACTGGATGCCCGTCGCAATCGTCGCCGTTGTGAGGTACTTCATTTGGCCTGCGTGAGTCCTCATTCTCGATTTATGTATGGGAGTTAGCTAACAGCAACCAGTATTAGCGTGGCTCTAGTATACGTCCTCGTTGCGAAGACCTCCTGGCTACCCGAGAACCCTATGTTGTGGTTCACCATGATGTTGATGCCCGCGGGACCCAGCGCGATGAAGGTCATGGTGCTTGCCGATGTCGCTGATGCGGAGCACAAGGACAAGATGATTATTGCAAAGTTCTTGGCTGTGAGTATTATCTGTTGTTCAGTATAGGACTGTAGACTGACCTGTTTTAGATCATCTATGCCATCTCACCACTGATGACGCTTTCTGTTATTGGCGGCTTGCAGGCTTGCAACGCTGCTATGTAAGGCATGACGTCTTTTGAAGCGGTAGCTGCGTAATATCAGACTAGGTCCCACGAGTGATGCCCGCCGAGGACGACTGAGTTCAATTCGGAACCACGAATTCTATCGACGTGGCAACAGCAGGCTCGAGATTAGCCGAATACATATGATGGATTGAGAAACCCTCAAGGGAAGTAGCTCAATCACATGCCATTTAACGAAAAGCCGACGTATAATCCCACTTGTTGAATGCCTCCTACGTTGAGTTGTAGTCACTAACAGTCCTGACTCCGGATCATTAGACAACTGTGCGATTCTTCGTTGCAAGGTACCAGCAACGATCATCGCAGCCATAACCCATCTCTATACTTCTTGAAGTCGAACGCAAGCGCTTCGCTCACGTCTACCGTCTACGAAGGTACAACTGCCTTCGAAGAGGCAGTTACAGGCATGTGACATGGTATGCTCACCATGTAATATGAGCGTAGATACGATCTTGTCTTGAACAGCCTGCACTATCAGCTGACAGGAATTGTCAGGACCGGCATCTCAGCCAGAATGTGAATAAATGAGCACTTCCGACTGCGAAATAAACGGTATCGGCGAAGTCGGCTTTGGGGTAATTCGTTATAGGATTTGTCGTTCCGCGGACGTATCCTGCAGCCGTACCCACTCCAGCGCATCAGCTTACAAGAGAAGACGAAACTGCGCCGATAATAATAGAATGCAACATCGTACGCGCGCAAGGCTTGGAAAGACAAAGCTTCAAATAGAAGATACGACTTCGATATTCCAAGGACTTGACCTCACAATGCTCGTCCACCATATCGTCAAAAATCACCGCATTCGCTTCCAACATGTCGTTTGCCCATGTAGCTCTGACAGCGCGTCGAAGCTCATTATTATCCGTGTCATACTAGGATTTCCTTCTCCATAAAGAGAGAGAGAGCTGCGTACGGCGGATCCCAGACATCTTTGTTTCGAAGAGCTAGCGGAGAATTTCCGGCTAGCAAAGTTTCATAGCAGGTGGCATCGCTACGAGCATAAAGAGTAGAGTTCAGATGACGAGGAGCATGTGGAAGACGCAGACTTCAAGGTTTCTGGGACTGGTGCCAATGCTTACAAAGGAACCTTCTTGCCCCAGACATTTCGAAGCCAAATTGCTACGTAAGCAGAGGGAGATGGTCAGCAGCAGATTTTGATGATCTCTCATTATCTGGGAGGTCTTAAATCGGGTACTCTCGGCGCACATCTAGGAAATGATGGACATGAATGTGCGGTCTTGTGATATCGATACGCTCAGCAGACAGACTGTGCGCGTCAAGCTACTGGTATAGTGTTTGCTCGCCTTATCAACGGTTCGAGTGACTGCTGACTGATCTAGTGGTCCTGTTTGTTCTTGAATCGAGTGAGATTCATTACTATCGTGGTCCTCTCCCAAGTTCTGCTCCGGTCACTTCTGCTGTCGACCCATGGTCACATGCCGAGACCTCACATCTATCAAGTGGTTTCAGTTCGAAACGAATACGTAAGGAGAGCAAAGGACGTCGATTACCTTTCCTCGTTCATGGAATGTCTGACCGTAAAAGGGCCGGTCTCTGTATGGGGCCTCCAGTTGCCCTCCTGGGATCCAGTGCTATGGGACATCAGATACCGTTTTTTTCTACTGCGGACCTCGATCGTACACTTCCTTCAGAACAGACGCGAGAGAGATGACACAACCGCTTAGGGCGACAGCATCCAACATTGCGTTCCTTAAGAACAGCTGACTACAGCCGCCGAGCACCACAAATAGGCCTAGAAAACATCCAGTGGGTATCTCATGAGTCCAGCACTCTTTCACATAACATCGTGTGAATGTCCTCACTTTTGTGTCGATAAGAACTCGTCCCGAAACTTGTTCAGTCATCAGAACTTAGCATCCAGCCTCCCTTCAGACCTCGCAAACACAACCACCCACGCTCTCCGATCCCTCGCCATCTTATCCGTCTCCTCCGCACTCGCACCAAGTCTCAGAAATGCTTCTCTATGCCCCCCTCTTCAGTCCTCCCAAGCACAATATTCCCAAGCACAATATTCCCATACCTTTCGCGCTGCTCAGGCCTCGCGTTAACCTCCACACTCGCACGCTTCCTAATACTCAGTGGATCAAAACCCGCCTCTCGCGCCCAAGCCTGGACTCTGCTCCCCAAGCGGTGACTCGTGGATGAGGGTGGACATCTGGGTGGGCTAGATTCCAACTCACCACGCCTGCACTCTCCTTCTCCTCCTTCGTTGATGGTGATGGCGGGACGGGGCCGTGGACCAAAACCGAGAGGAACCCATGAA
Organism: Macroventuria anomochaeta; assembly: GCF_010093625.1. Taxonomy (NCBI): domain Eukaryota; kingdom Fungi; phylum Ascomycota; class Dothideomycetes; order Pleosporales; family Didymellaceae; genus Macroventuria; species Macroventuria anomochaeta. The sequence goes on along the minus strand of NW_022985385.1, from coordinate 130,972 downwards.
ACGCCACAAGACCCGGGAGCTCAGCGTAAAACGGAAACGGCCCAAGCACCCTCTCGACACGCGACGATCCCTCCTTTCTTGCACACTCTTCGCATTCCCCTCATCGCCTTGACGGGCTCGGGGATGTGTACGAGCGTCTGGTGACACAACACGACAGGGAACTCTCCGTCCTTGAATTCTAGGCCCTCAACTACATTGCCAACACGAAAATCCACCTCGCCGCCAACAAGCTCCTTCTCTTCCTGTGATGCAAGGTGCTCGCGCGCCTGCCCGAGCACAGTTTCAGAAAGATCAACGCCGGTGACTGAACCCTGGGGTACGCTGATGGTAATGCTTCCGGCCCCGCAGCCGACCTCGAGGACTCGGGATCCCCGGCTTGAGGTAAGAAAGGCACCGTCTTTCTCGGCGGTGCGGATGATGTGGTTGCGGTGATTGCGCCGTGGTAGCCTTGCTTGTAGGTCGAGGCCGAGGCTGACCTGTTGCGGTATGAGAGATTTCCAAAATGCCCAGGGGACCTCAATCTCAACATGTGCGATTTATTGTAGATCACTGAGCGCGATGCTGCGTCATGGTGCATTGAGGCAACCCAGTGCTTTACATAGCACACGAACCTGCTGATGCTACCTTATTCACTGTGAGAACGGCTTAGGCTAGTCTGGAGATATGGGTGTTTATACAGGTCTAATCGGCATCGTGCACGTTACACATGGATAGAAGTAGCAGATCATGCATTGATTTTGTTCGCACCCAACATATCTAGATTGAGGCTTGCACATGGTAGATGTCACAATCACGAGAGTCGATGAAGCTATATATGACATGTTGGAATATACAAACCTTGAAATATATTTTCGCATCGGGAGTGGTGAGAATGCTGGTCAAGGATCGAAGACGGGGACGGGGGCGAGATGAGGACGAGGGTCGGGGTGCATCGAGAGGTGTTGGGAATTGAACAGTTCGTGCTACCGAGATCGACCGTGTACTGTACAGAAAACCGAGGTACCGAGTTCGACCGCTTCGATATCGACCGATCGACCGATGAAGGTGGACAGGGCCCAAGACCGAACCGCGTCGAATAGGATATCGCAGGTACCGACTCGCCAAAGAAAGACTCCGATCCGACTTTTCGACTGCGCATTGATTAATGTAGTGCATGGCCGCGAGTAAACTCGACCATCACCGATAAAGACAGGGCCCTTGACCGTTTTCCCGCTACTTGGGAACCCACGCATGTAGCAACTCGAAAGTGAAAGACACGCCAATACAAATGAACTGACAGACGGGCAGCCCAAGCACTGCCTGCGCGAAGCACGACAGTTGCTAGCTCTACTCGGCCACGTCGAGATCTTCGTGTGCGGCAGGGGGCGGAGGGGAGTCGGCTGCGATGCTAGTCAGATAAAGTCGTTGTAAGCCAGATCGGAAGTCATACCCTTGCGCTCTTCGCCGGCGGCACGAGTCTCGCCTTCGCGCCTCTCGTCACGCTCACGGTCACCACGCTCGCGGTCGCCACGCTCGCCACGGTCATCCTCACGGTCGCGGACATCCTTCATCTCGCGGTCACCATCGACGGGGCTCCTAGACCTGTCACGGTCACGGCGGTCGTAATCGCGCTCACGGTCCTTGCGGGGAGAGCCAGCACGGTCACGGCGAGGGGAGACGCTGCGGCGGCGAGGAGAACGGTCGCCACGAGATGGGACACCACGGTCGTCGCCGCGGGAGCTGCGGTCGCCACGGTCGCTGCCGCGCTCACCACGGGGGCGGTCACGGCCGGAATCGAAGCGCCATGATGCCGAGGGAGGTGTGCGGGCCCACTGCGCATCGTCATCAGCCAAGGCTCTGAGTAGTCAAACAGGCAAACGCACCTCAATCTTCAACAAGTCATCGCGGCCGATGCGCTTGTTGTGCATCTCGTGGTAGGCGTCGTCGGCATCGCGACGGCTCTCGTACTCGACGAAAGCGAAGCTGCTGGACTGTTAGCGCCTATCGGGTGGGCGCAGGCAAGGAGACACTCACAGCCGAGAGGAGGCCGAGCGCGGGGCCGGAATGTCGCAGCGGACAAGGCGACCGTACCTTGAAGTGTGTTAGAGATGGCTGGCCTCTAGTGCGGTGCGGAAAGGGCGACGGAGGGAGGTTGTCGCTGCCGGCAGGCGCACGAGCGCTGGAGGGAAGGAGCGAGGCTGGCGGCGCGCGCAACAGGAAAGCGCAGCCAGGAACGACAACCAACACAGACGCGGACAAGGTCGAAGGGAGGATGCGACGACGATATCGACGGCGTTCGTGTGGGGGAGGATGGCGTTATGGGACGTACCGTTCGAACTCGTAGGCGAGGTCGCGAGCGCGGGTGCCGTGGCCGAAGCCGGTGACGTAGAGAGTAGTACCGCCTCCGCGAGACATGATGGTGCAGGTATCAAGACGGGACTGTGGCTGTAGTGATACAGACGCGCTGGTTGACACAGGTCGTGGGCTGCTCCGGCTGGAGGTGATGGCTAGGAGACGGTTGTCAGCGCGCGGCGAAAGGCTTGAGCAAAGGGAGCTAGCCGGGGCTTGGCGAACGACGCGCGACAGGACGCGAGCTTGAGCTTGAGCTTCACAGCAGCAGCGACACTGTGCGCTTTCGCGGCACCGCGCATGTGCAGCTGCGAAGCCTCTCCCTCACACTGACACGCGAAGCTGCATCTCCAAGTTCGCCAAGCTCGTCTACGTGCACAGTGATGCCAAACGCGCGGCCCGCCCAAGGACAGGCAAGAACTGCATTACCGCCTTCGCGGACTCCTGACAGGCCGTCTGCACAGGTCGAAGCTGCAGGCCATGATGCGTGGGGCGAGAAACAGTGCACATAACAGTGCACATGGTGGTCACATTTTACGTGCGCGGCCTGGACATTCCATGGACATTTCACTGCAGCTACCTCCAGTACCCTGATGACCACAAGTTTCTGCCCAGAGACTCCGCGCGCCTTTGTACTCACATAGCGATATTGCTTCCACACATGAAGTCACCCTCACTAACTTGGTTTTATCTGGTGAATGCCACAGCCAAATGTCGAAAGCCAGACTGCCATTTCCAGTGGCTCCCATTGGTCAGCCGCAACAATGACGCAGCCCCGCTATCAGCTCCATTAATGGCTCGGGATCATTTCGAGCTCTTGTGAGCCAGGCGCGTCGACGGTTCAACGTTCCACACCTAGCAGTAGCAAACTCGTCCAAGTAGCCCAATCTCTTAGCTGTACTCATATAACTCCCCTCACCTGTCAACAACTTCACCATAGGTCGCAAGCGTCAAGAGTACCGCGCAACTCACGAGGGTAAGCCGCGGCGCAAAGACAAAGCAGAGAAGAATCGCCCGAAGAACAGGAATAGAGGCCAGGCGGGCAGAGTACGCAAAATGGGGAATGAAGAATCGACGGTGGTGGACCCATCCACACGGCCGTTCGCACTGAGCGCCCGCACAACGGAAGCGCTGGCAAAGTACATTGAAGCGGGCAAGGCGAAAAAGATCGTTGTTCTTGTAAGGACTAAATCCACACGGAGAAGTCGTAGCTTGCTAACATCCCCACAGACTGGCGCCGGCATCTCAACGTCTGCTGGGATACCCGACTTTCGTTCACCAGAGACCGGCCTCTATGCGAACCTCGAGCGCCTCAATCTCCCACACCCTGAAGCCGTCTTCGAACTCTCCTTCTTCCGCGAGAACCCATTGCCTTTTTACACGCTGGCCCAGGAACTGTATCCCGGGAAATACCGACCGACCATCACACACTCCTTTATCAACCTGCTGCATCAGAAGGGGCTGCTATTGAAGGTGTTCTCCCAGAACATCGATTGCTTGGAGCGCGAAGCTGGCGTCCCTGGCGACAAGATCATCGAGGCGCATGGCAGCTTCGCTGAGTACGTCCCTCACGCCCCCCTCCCCCCCCCCTACACCGCACAACACCACTGACCCTACTCGAGTCAAGCGTGCATAGACTGCAAGAAGTCTTACCCGAAAGACCAGATGCTCGCACACATCGAGAACAAGACAGTCCCACGCTGCGTCGATTCGAGCTGCAACGGCCTCGTAAAACCCAAGATCGTCTTCTTCGGCGAACAACTACCCTCCGAGTTCTTCGACAACAGGCACCTCCTCGACGAAGCAGACTTGTGCATCGTCCTCGGCACCTCCCTCTCCGTGCACCCATTCGCTTCGCTACCAGGCTTCGTCAACGAGTCCGTCCCGCGCTTACTGATCAACATGGAGCAAGTCGGCAACCTGGGCTCGCGGCCCGATGACGTGCTCATACTGAAAGACTGCGATGCCGGCATCAAGGAACTAGCCAGTGCACTGGGGTGGAGCGACGAACTCGAGTCGCTATGGGCAGGCACGAAGAAGGAAGGACAGTTCATCCCTGAGACGAAAGAGGAGGTCAAGAAGAGCAGGGACGAACAGTTGCAGGATGAAGTTGATAAGCTCACTAAGGACATTGACAAGACTCTCAAGCTTGGTGAGCACCAGCAGAAGTGGTTGGATAACCACATGGGCCGCAAGATTCCTGGAGAAGTGCGTAAAGAGGAGACAGAGGAGCTGCGGCCGACGAATGATGCAGATTCGAGAACGTTGGCGCCGGTGAAGAAAGATGAAGGGGGTGGGTTGGGGCACATTTTTCCATTTCTGGGAGGCGAGAAGAAGGGCGGCGGGAGTAACTTGTAGGAACTTGTAGGCCACGGTGGCGATGTGTTTCTTTGGGCTTGATGTTCGGTTTGTACACGCCAAAGAGGCCAGCCTTGTAGCGGCAGCCACGGCCATGACGAATGATATGAATGCACGATTTGACAAAAACATGACACTGCGCTCAGCACGTTTCAGCAGACTTTGGCACTAGTCTTCCCTCTTCCTGGGCTATTTCACAGCGGAGACGCGCTCCAGATCATATACGCTGGGGTGGCGACTTTCAGTGATTGCACGCAGCGGTCATGTAGCTGCCAAGAATCGCTTTTCGAACACATAGAGCGTCAATGACAAGCTTTATAGAAGAACAGACAAGCCGGAACATTGGATGACAGTGAGCTGTTTTCAGGGCAACAGAGAGCTCGGACAGACACATGACACCCCGTCTTCGCGCTTTTGGTTCCATGAGATGTTCAATCAAGTCTTTTGAGGTTGTCAGAGAGTGACGTGCGCTGGAAGAAGCAGAGGTCGAAGGGAGAAAGAGGTGCTTTATACCTTCTCATAGCCTCGTGTTGTACCATACGTTCTACTCCCGAGAACGTCATCCTTGCGCTTGGCTTGTTCTTTTGGCGTTTGGAAGCAAGCACAGACCCGACCATGAAGAGAAAATGCACGTCGATCCAGACGAACAGAGCATCCAAGCATACATATGAAAAGTTGAAAGACTTTCTCTTAAGCTTTGACAGACACTGGACTTTATTACGAGGATGCCCGGAGTATTTAGGAAGACGGAAGAAGCGAGGACAAATCTTATTGTGATCTGGTTCTTAGAAGAAACAATACCACACCACTGCGTGGTGCCAGTTCTGGTCAGCTTTCGAGGACATGCATGTCGGTGCTTATCGTTTCTCAACGGCACAGGGGAAGGCAGAACATGGAGTTCATCTCGCACGCTTTGCGAAGTAGCCGAAGAGCGGCAGAAACATGATTTGCTTTGTTTCCGGCTTTTAGACAAGTGCAAATCTCAAACCATTTCACTGTTCAAGTCATTGGGATGAATGCAAAAGTGAAGACTTGACGATGATGATTGGCGGGATTCACATGTGCGATATCAGCGGTTTTGAAGGAGCAATATCATGCTATGTACAGTGCTCTGCTTTGAGTTCGCACAGAAAGGCCAGAGCACATCCGGCGCACATGTGGGCACTTTGTATTTCGAAAGGACGAACATTTGACGATGCCCTACCACTTTCTGGTGGAGGCACAGGGCAAATACATGCGGACTGATGAAGACAACTTAGGAGGGCGGGAAGTCCGGCAGAGGCATGACCAGCTCTGCTCAAATAAATGTTCTCGTCATGCATCCATTGCGTAATGGTTTTAAGACTTGGTAAAGTAGGAAGATGGGAGAAGAAGAGTCATACTAGACAGTGAATATTTATAACCGCGCTCGTTCGATCAAATCGGACTCAGCTTTCGATGAACTCATGAACATAGCCGACGGAATCTTATTGTAGAGAACAGAAAGAACAACCAGGCATCACGGAGCTTGAGCAGAATTTTAGAGGACAGCGACACGCAGAAATGACACACTTGGAGTTGCTTGTTGACATGCCAAACCGCCATTCTGGCTTTCGTTATCTGAATGTGGACATGACGGAGAAAGAATGAAACAGCAAGTGTTGATACTTTATACTACTCTTCCTTGCTGATTAACTCCTGCTCGTGAACGCCCAACATACTTGTACCGGTTTGGGCTATGCGCACGCGCTCACATCCGACAGGAGAGTCAAAGATTCTATGAAAACAGGCAAAGTCTCATGTTCTTGATCATAGGATAATGGCCATCGACTTTTGGGATCGGAGAGGAGAGAAAAAAGCATCGGAGATCCTCGGTGAAATTTTCGACGCAACGAAGCGAAGAGAGACATGGTACCATGAGTTGCATCTTTTAGTCCATGTAGAGGTATCCGGAGAAATTTTGGGGTCTTGCATACTCAGGAGGATGATGCAGACAGCAGCGTCGTAGGCACCTTGTGTAAGAGCGACTGACTGACTTTCGCAACGTTGTTACAGCATAACAGCTCAGGACCTACCTTTCGATGCGGACAGAAGAAGCGACATGAGGACATTTCGTTGTACTTTTGGCGAACGAAGGGGCAAAAGGGCAGAACAGACATGGGGCGCCGTCCTGACGGTTTTTGTTGCCATACCAGATGAAGTAGATGATTTTGGGTGCGTCAAAAAGCAGTTGTGGTAGAGGAAGCGAAACAGAAGACAAAAGTACAATCTATAAGATGTCAGGTGTGCAGGTTCAATGTTATGCAAATCAACCGGGAGTCTCGACAAACAAGAGTAGCATTGTGATGAAGGATTTGGGCGCTCACGCGGGGGCTGGCAGTCTTTCTTCAAACTCGCATTTTGCTGCGGCGGAAATTGAACCAGACTGGCGATTACATGCCCTCTTCGATCATTCAAAAGACAAGGCAGTTACCAGAACATGTGGCCTTTACCGACAGATATGGAGGTGAGCTTGGCGACTCAATTTTACCGTCACAAGCCAGTCAAGCTCCAGTGTCGACATGCTCTTCATAGTGGTTTCTGTGGTCTTTATCAGACCGGTGGTAGATCTCATGCCAATCACACGCATTGGCCAAATTCCTATGCATCTTAACGTACCCTCCGTGTACGTCCATATACATCCATTCGCGAAAGTATCTTGACTGCCTTGGCTGAAAGCCCCCTGTGTCGGTCTTAGACTTTTGGTGCGGATGATGAGAGGATTTGATGTAGAGCTATCCGAGCTTGAGCATCGTTGTTGAATACTGTGGAAGGGTTGAGATGATTGTGTTGCTTGATCTTTTTTTGAGCTATTGGCTGGAACCGATCGAGACTATATAGTAGAAGGGGATAGCAGTGAAGGATTGGGGAAGCAAACCGAACTAACCGAATGAGCTGGAATATCAGTGCAGCGGGCCGTTGGCAAACACTGCAACGGATCGCTAGCGAACAAATACCATAGGTATGAGACTACCGGCACAATATCACAATACTTTTCCAGTTTCATTAGGCTTCCATTGGAAACTACTTGCCTACTGGCCTGATGTGGAGATTTCCGCGCCAACCATTTTGTGCATTCTCTGGCAAGGGCCGGTGTGCAAAATAGCCCTTGCGAGCAATATAAAGCAGTGAGTGCTCGTTCCTTTTATGCCAGGTTTGTATTGAACAGGCATGAGAAAGGATGGCGCTATCAAGAGGAACGTTTTGCCTTTTCAGCGGGCCCTTTTCGCACAAGTTATACAGAAATTATATGAGTCTTCAGACACTTTGTCAAATTAAATATGTCCTGCATGTTGACACTGAGTACCCGCCATACCTTTATGCTTGTTGCGCGCTTGTTCTGCCACTTGAGAGACGATCTGCCGAATAAGCAGAATGCTTCCCAAGTAGTTGACCCATCAGAGATAGTGTTACTAGGCTAGAGCAAATTCTAGGATTCAGTATTGTATGAAGGTAGTGTAAAGCGAGTGTATAGATTTGGTTCAGACCCTTAAGTCGGTACCACGACCACCATTTACCTTCGTCGATGGCCACAAGGACTCGCAACCAAATGAAAGTTTTGTAAGTTGCACTCAGATATTTCTGGGTGAATCTAAATTTCCTCTTCGCTGGTATTCGAACTTTCCAACCACCACAGCACAGTTCCAGCGACATCTATCCTCACAAAGAATTCAGAAATGTTTCTCCACGATATCGAGGTAGCAGACAAGTCCACTCTGCCGTACGATGCTCACAGCATCCAAAGGCTGCTCGATCGGTTGGTCTCCAGCTTTGCTCACCGCGAAATTCTGCTTACGACGATCGCAGTTTGCCAATATTTTCAGGTATTATTCAAAGTTAATCTAACCAGACACTCATTGTGTTTTTCATCGTCGCACGCCTCCTCTCAGACTATCTCCTCTCCAAGGTGATTTATCGAGCCACGTTCGAGAGACTCGACAGCAGTCACAAACGCCGCTTCGCCCACCACCATGTCTTGATATCCGCGGACGTTCTTATGATCGCGCTCGCACTGTACCCTTACTTGGCCATCGTTACTGGGCTTGCTGGCCTCAGTACCTCTTCTTCGTCGGAGCCAAAGCTACTATGGACGACATCACGATGATTGCGACGTCCATCTTCATCGGCATGTACTTGAATGAGCTGTTGTATATCAGCTCGGATATACATCCCGTCAGTGTCTTTCATCACCTTCGAGCGGTGATTGTTGCACTTGTCATGGTTACCAGGAACGTACGCTGGGAGGTCGAGGCCAACACTACGGCTTATACGGTGCTGATCATGACATACGATCGGTTTCCTCTTCGTCGCCAATCAAGATCTCATGCTAATGCTCGAAGTAGGTATCTTCGACATCCTAGCCGGTTTTGTCGCTCGAACTACCTGGCCGGAAAGCATCGCATGAACATGTGGTTTTGCTATGCCGCTATGATTCTCACTATCCTCGGTACGATCAGCGAGACCATCGTCACTATATCTTTCTATAAGTTAAATTTCCTTGAATGGTCGTTCAGTGTTCAAGTTGCGACACTGATTCTGCGTGTCGTCTTCATGGTCGCTCAGGAGATGAGCTTGAGGATGATGCGGAAGCTGGCCGAGAAGCACAGGAATCATTTGAAGCAACTTCAAGCTATCGAGAAGGATATTGAGCTGTCGAGCTCCGTTGAGATGGGTGGAGCACCGAGTAGCCGCTCTGCCTCGCAAGGATCCAGCACTTTATGAGAGAGCAAGGTACGTTATATGGACGCACGTTTGTGTGAGGGAAGAAAATCCTTCCCTCGTCAATGTAGAGATCGACAGAAAGAGATGACAAGGTAAAGTTGGGCGCTCGGTTGAAAGGGCTGAGCGATCTAAGGCGGACCAGAATGTGATGATTTCGGGTGGGGTATTGATTATGGTCTTTATTTCTTTTTCCAGTGGAGCATAAACGCTATCGGAGCCTCTGACGTGGACCAGTACTCCCGACAGGGTTTTTGATATGCTTGTAATTTTTGCTTTCGCCCGACGAATTGATGTTTAGGCCTTTGCCCAAAATGACCTGGCCATTGCTTGTCTTCGATCTAGGTCTAGCAATACACTAGTAGTAAATAGAGGATATTGCAGGGGAATAATCAGTAGTTTGAGCCTTGTCGATCGTCTATATTGAGTCAGCATCCAATCACAACATGCAAACGGTCATCTCACAGTTAGCGCCCATAGCTTTTCGCAGCTTCATAGTGACTGTGTTTGCCTCCAGCTCCCTCTTGTCACTTGTCTGAATCTCTACTGCGTATGTTCGGATGACTTGCTTGACCTGCCCACTTTGGAAGCTCATCTTGGCTTTTCGCATGATCTTGGTGTTGGGACCTGCACGTTCCGATCAGCTTCTGTGCATATTCCAATCGAAAATACGTATTGCCCTCCCGCAAGCGAGACCCGTTTGCAATCCACAAAATGATCCCCGAAGTTAATAAGATAAACGCCACAGGCTACTTACCCGCCCAGACAACAAACGCAAATTTGACTCGTTCGGAGTACTCATCGTTGCCTAACTTCATGCGCACGTATCCGTACGCCGCCTCATCATCGCCCAAAGTCTCAACCATTTCGGAAATATCGCCTGTGCCGCTACCAGCCAGCTTCAGGTTGTCCTTTGTCGCGGATTCATATTTTAGAACAAGCCACGTGGTCTCAGATTTGTCGCTTCTGACATCCTCGTAGGCCTTGCTGATGTCTTGGTCGGAAAGGATGTCGCTAGGAGCTGGCATTTTGCACCGTTTGCTTGCTTGTGGCAGGGGTGTGGATGAGTGTTGTACAGATTGCAGGGGTGGTCGTGTGAAGATTGAAGTGAGGAAGTTCGGATGCGGCGCACTTGCGGCTAGAATTAGTGCGGGGCTCACCGCCAATAAGATTGTGGCGACTTTCAGGGTACTCTTCTTCAACGTTCTCCATCTCGCAACGCTTCGCGAAGTCAGTCGCATTCCATGTACGGCGAGATTACTATATAACATAATGGCTCGCTCAGGCCGTACGCTGTTTGCTCTCTACCCAAATCCAAACAGTGTTCGCAATGGCCATCTTGGAGCATCGGCTTTTCGATATTTTGATCTATTGCTCTTCTCCGTGAAACCTGCACAAAAACTCTACAATCTCATCTTTCTTTCCCTTACCTTCTTCTCCTCTATGTAACATCTGGTGCATTCTGGCAGCAATGGCTTCCATCCTCTCACTTCCGAACGAACTGATCGACCTCACAACTACTCATCTTGCGACCGGCAACATCAACAGTCTCACAAAGACATGCCACAGTTTGTACGACAGTGCTCTGGCGGCGCTGTATAACATCATCACGCTGGTTTGGAGGGAGGAGACCATGACCGGCCATCCCAAAGTCCTTTGTCTACCTCGCGATCTCGTGTATAGACCCCGAACAGCTAGGTTGGTCAGGAACATCAGAATCTTTGCCAGCCCACCCGGTACACTGAAGGGATTCTAGTTGGGCAATATTAAGGTTATCAATGCGGATCAAGACATACTCAAAAGAGCCATGGTACACACGCAGAGGGAAAGCTTCTCTAGGATGACTGTGCTCCGAGGCGACGTCATAAGTATCACGACACTCAAGCTCACCTAATGCACACGAGCCATAAAACTGTCGATCCCCGCCATCTTGATGGAGAAGCACTGGTTCCAAGGCCTGGTGGAAGGACGACTGAACACCAATCTGGCAACGCCACATGGCCCCTTCCATTCGTTGAGGAATCTAGTGGTGGCCAGGATGCAATCATCACTCTACGGTGCTTGACGGAATTGCTGCTCTCGTGCTTCCCCCTGCCCGACCTCACGACCCTGGGCTTGCCGTCGATCTTCTTCAAGGGATCCGACAAGTACCATCCAATTCCCAGACATCTTGCCTTGCATACGGCGGAAAGACTCACTGCATTACATTTCCAACGAGCGCAGTTCCCAACGTCATTGGTCCGACAAGTACTACAACACACGTCAATGCTCAAGACGTTCGTCCATGAACACGTCAGGGTTTGTAGGCACACTATACTGGACCTGGACGAGTTATGCGTAGGCCTTGAGCACGTACGCTTGACGCTCGTAGATCTTGTCGTCCGTATCGGAGCCGACACAGCTGACAGTATGCCTAATCATCACATGACAGTCTCAGTTGGCGAGTTGGGCTCCCTCAAGTCCTTAACCGCTCTGAAAAACGTGTCAGCCTCATTCGCCGTGTTTTTCGGCGAAGCGACAATGTGGAGCGGCACCATATACGATCTGTCTTCTGTTCTCCCGTACCATCTCGGGCAGCTCGTCATCGCCGATGATCTTTGGTACTCGAGCACGGGCTCTTCTCTTGCTCATATCATCAGTTGCGTAGATTCACTTGCGAGATTCTTCGGATCTGAGGGCAGAGAGGGAACGCTTGAAGCCATGTTTGCCACACCCATCCTCTAGAAGCTTATCTTCGACCTTCGGCAAGCTAGGCGTCTTCTCGACAGAGAGTCTTTACTCACAGTAGCATCTGAATGGTTTAAAAAGCTGCGCATGAGCATAAGCATCGATATTTGAGTCCTGTGACCTGCCGGCTACGTCTGAGATGACGAGGATGTCCACTATACTTCTTGCTGTCACAAGATGGTATTTATTCTGGCAAAGTGTATGTTCAACTATCCTCCGATGTCATCCTGATGGCTCAAGTGAAAGAGGATCACGTTTGCTCCTTGTGTGAGTTTTAGTATCGGTAAAAGAGCAATCACTGCAATATTGGACATCGATAGATAATGTCTTGTAAGCATTCAACAACGTACAATGAAACTGGCTTCAGGGTTGTCGAACAGAATGTCCGACTCAGCTGTGTTTCCCTGTCATGCTCGTCACATCTATTATAAATTTGCACAAGATATCGGTTTCGTGTGTTGCGTGCGCGTGTGACTGTCGACCTTTACCTAGTGCTCAGGATACTGCGTACGACTGGTACAATAATTGCAGTCACTCGCACGTATTTTCATGAGCCTTAACTATGAATCAGCGACGCAAAATAGCTTCTGAGGTTATGGGAATGCAAGCTACATCTATATTGATCCTGATTGCATTTCGCTCACGATCAAGTACTATCACGCCAAGAACAAAGTTTAACGAAGACATGCAACAAAAGCATGCTTCAGAATCTTTGTTTGTGCTGGACTTTGAGGCTTGCAATGGCAACAATACGATCACAGAAGTCACACCATAAAGGAGTCCAACCTCAACACCCACATACGATGACATCCTTAGTCCACACCCACAATGAACGCTTTGCATCGCATCGCATGTAGTTCGCAGCTGCCATCTGCAACGCCCGGACGCGGTTTCTCTCGGCCCGCCATGCAGAGATTTTCATACATCAACGGTCATAGCTCTACTATTACCAGCCCTCCATGCCAGCCATCAATCCGTCTTCCCAGCCTCCACTCCACTTACTCACACACCTGGCAACAAGGTCTGCACGGTCTGCGTTGGACTTCGCTCCCCGTTGGTCATCGCTCCGCTCCCAGCTCGCACGTTCCTTCGATATGATCTGATGGAGTGGATCCTAGCCTGCCCAGCGGGCGTCGGAGGTCAGAGTTGGGTTTAGAGTGGGGTTGGAGTTGGTGAGTGCGGACCATGGTTGTTGACGCGTGTCTAGCGGTTAGTCACAGCTTGGGTGTTAGAACTTAGCGTGGGCATAAGCGGGATTGAGTGTTTGGTACGGAGCACAGAGTGTGGGCCGAGGGGATCGTGGTGTAAGAATTGTAAGGTTCCAATGGTTTGACAGTATTGCATTGCGTTGCGGGATTGCGTTGCGAGAATGAGAGTGGTGATGTGATGGGTGGTGGTGTCGTTGATGGGCTGCGAAAGGAAGTGAGTTCTATTGCGACGCTATTGGTGGGACTACTGGGGGCGAGCCACGGTATGGAATTATTTGATCAATTGTGAGATTATTGCGGCTTGGTCGTGGTACGAACATCACCACTCCAACAATTGAGAGTCTTGCTAGATTCATCACATGCACTAAGGGTCAGAACGAGCCTGGTGAGCATCAAAATCGACATCGTTTGCCTAAAGCATCAGTACAGACTCACGTCACTTCAAGGACCTTCCTTTCGGGAAGGGGGTGCCTTTGCCAACAATCATCTCCGCCACCATCGTCTAATGTCATGCGAGGCCGCAAAGGGCCGCTTTCCGCAGTTGCAGACGGGTCGTTGAAGATCCATACGTTGGCCTAGGTGCTGGTCTTTCGATATTCAGGCCGCATGGACGGCAAGCCGACAGAAGGCGAACCCCAGCATCCTCTGCGAGCACCACCTGCCTGAACTGGGATCTTCAACGACGAAATGCTTGCAAACAAAGAAGGAATGTTGGAAATGATCTGAGGTGTCAAGTTGTTTCAAGATGGCAGACTGCAGTGTCTCCCCAGAAAAACGGCCAAACGCAAGTATGTCGTGCACGGCATGCGGAGGCGGAAGCGAATGTGCCGTGATAGCAAGCGGCTCTGCTCGCTGCGAGATGGGGACCTGCTTTTGGCCGTTATGGGACGCTGCATTGCAGCGGATATCGCTATGTATGTCTCAGAATACTCCCTTTACGTTACGGTGTAAAGATCATGTCTTGTCACTGCCGGCACATGTTCAAATGTCAATGCCCTCAGCCTTCAAGCAAGGGAGCTGTTGCAGTGTGTTTGCGGCGGGGTAAAGCCGTCCATCCAACAATCCTAGCTCGCCATTAGACCCTGACATTACCGAATGCCCTTCTTTGGAAATAGATATCTAGATGGGCAAGAATAGACTAGCGGTGTAGGAGTTTGTCTTCTCTAGGATGGTCGTTGACGGCTCGACGGATAATCGCGTTAATTGCCCCCCTCATTTCAACTGCTGAAGTCTGTTGAGGCCATCGATGAGCATCTGAAGTTTACACACAAGGCGCTAGAGAATGCTGCACCAAGCGAGCCGGACACAAGAGCATGAGGTGAGATGACAAGTAGTGGGGCGGAAAGTCTCCACGCACGACCGGTGAGTTCAGCCATGCTTGGCCATGCCGCCAATCACGGGACGATCTGGCACCCCACGACACTCGTTCGGGATGCAACGAGCGGCGATGGCTTGCTGCTCCGTCTAGACCCCGATAACGGCTCTGCTAGCTTTCGACGTGGCCAGCTGTGATTGGCGGAGTGCACTATCTGATCGGTTCGTCATAGATGTGAATGCCGATCCATATCGTTTTAAAGTTCGGGGGCTGGAGTCCTTGACATCTCGAGAAGGGAATAATCTGGCAGAATTCGTGAGATCCACAGCAAGAATGTCACAGACACAAGCGTGTCGTGTGCAATTGCACGCAAGATCGTGTTGCAGTAGTTCGCTCTGGGTCATGCTCGATAGACGAAGCGAGGAGGGGGTTACTGCGCAGGGATACCCTTCATTACACGCATATGCAAAGGCGGGTACGTGCAGGTGAGACATAACCAATCAAAATGCATTTCTCGCCCAAGCGCAGCCGTATTGCGGGATTGCCTCACAGCTGCAGGAACGCTTGTCGGCAGATTACAGCTGCTCGAAGCTGTTCACGAGCAATATCGAACGTTCTGCGGACTGTGGCGAAGTGACGACACGGTGGATTTTGGATTACATATAGCCAGGTGAGCGTCGAGATCCGCCAATTCGAGTCTGAATACGACGATAGCTGAAGTCCATTGTTGCCAATTCTAGGATCCTCCCCATGTGTTGAACAAGAGGCGCACAGACCCCACTGCGTGGCCACTTCACGAGAACATTCGTTGTGCTCGAGGGCGATGGCTGATACCGTAGGCATTGCTTCTCCGAGGAGCAATTGGTGGTGATAGCCGCCAAAAGTAGAACACTATTTGCGAATGATCAGCTTGACCCCGTATTTGGTGAGCTGTTGTTTGACGATGATTCAGATTCGCGTGTCGACCTGGTGGTGGTCAGCATGCCCGCTGATTCCAAGTCATGTACAGACGGGCGCGGGCCTTCTCCACGATCCGCTCCCACCTCGCGCCGGATGCGCTGCACTGCACGTTTATTTTGTCCTGTGCATTTGCTAGACACATTGACCCACGCGACGATGGTATGACCGAGCCTTGCTGAAGGGATGATAGATAATTCAGCTGCCACACGGTGACACAGTACGGGATCGCTTACGACTCTCGTGGTGCCACAAGCTTTCCCAAGCTTGCCACTGTGCCACCAGACTGTAAGGGTATGGATCCTCGATCTCGACCCGGTGTTGATTGAGCTCAATTAATAAAGCGCTCTTTCTGAATTCTCCTCATCTGATACCGTCAGTTGGTGGTACAAGTGTAAGTTTAGATCTGTTGGCGACCAGGGATCGCTACCACGTCTCCTTGAAGATAAGGAAATGGGGATGAGAATGTTCAGCGTGTGGAGACTGAATATCAACCATGTGGTAAGCAGGATCGAATGAGATGCGAACAGTTGGTTTGGCGCGCCTGAGACGGCCAGGCTGGCACAATGCCATCTGTCAGATGTGGCTGGGACAGTCTCTGAACCAGTCGACCTCCCACCGTTCGCATGGGAGGTGCATGAATCGAGCCGGCCTGTCCCGCACCGTGCGCCGTATTGCGGGTCTCGTGACGGTGACATTCCACTCGTCCAGAGTCTGAGACGGCCTGCTTCTAGCAGGACACGACCTCGATGTTGCGGCGATATCAGCGCATGCACAGGGTGCAGGGGCACTGTAGCGCAGCAATTGTTTCAGCTTACTGTAAAGGTTGAATTGTGTAGCAGCGTCTCGCCCCGTCCAAAGAGCTGAGACATTGAATCCGACAGCAAGGGAGACACGATGATAGAGTTTTGCGCGGGTGGCTGTTGGAGAGACGAGGCATGAAGGCGTGACTGAGCTGGCCCCCATCCCGATTAGGCTAGCGGACAACACATCACTCACACCGCAAGTAGGCGTCGCCCTATCATTCAGCACGGTATCCACATCTAACACCACGCCCGGTGGTACGAACGGCACGTTTGTCGAGCGAATTCACTTGGAGTGGGAGTCGAGCTGTGAGCACGAGTGGAGACGAGCGGTGCTGCGGCGCTCCCATTTCGCTGAGTGTGGCTCGTTTCGTCCTCTCATTGACCATCCTGCTGACATGACATGAGCGTCGCACTCTCTCGAGTCTCCACGTTGCACATGCTCACTCTGGAGTCGCTCGCTTCACACTTCTGAAGCTTGTTGACATTATTGAATGTTGTCGCGCGGGAAATCGATAGACGCTCTTTCTTGCCTGCTTCAGAGTGTCCAGGTCGTCAGAACGCGATAAAATATCCATCCAACCACAGCTGGCTTGTTGAACAACGCCCAGACTGCGAGCATATGGCCTGCACGGCCTACCGTCCGTCTCTCCCGTTCACTCTCGGGCTTATCCCTGCAAGAGAGCAGTTGGATCGTGGCTCACGGGCATTTAGCCTGAGGAGGAATTTGCTGGAGCTGCCCAGACCACCTTGCTCGAGTTCACAGGCTGTCCTGCCTGAAGCATCAATGCCCGTTTTCAAAGCGGAAACAAAGACGAGCAGGTGTCGCGGCAGTCAAGCCTGCGTTTCAGAGTGCGTGCAGCGGACCGACAGCGGGAAGTCTGCTTCTGTGGAGTCGATGCTCAGTTCCAGTCTCTGTCGCTGAAGGTTTCCGCTGCTTCGACTCGCATCAGCAGCGCACATCATCGCGTCTGCCGGACCACTCAGCGCACTTGGCCGGCTGTCCGTGAGAAAAGCTCAAGACTTTTCAACAGGGTCTGCTTTCCGATCGCTCGCTGGGATGCTGCTTTCTGGCCCTCGGTCTGTGCATGTCGGCATCCGCAACATCATGCACCGGCTGCGGCTTATTAAGAAACGTTTCTTATCACCTCCGTAACTTTACTGGCACCCCACAATGACTATCTCCGGTTGCGCTGACTGGTCATTGTCAAGCCAGCCATCAGCTCCCTATCGGGGGCCCAGCCGATGCCTGAGGAAGCGGGACGCTCTCTGTTGAAAGAGTAGGCGCCCGCTAAGTTTGGCACATAACCCCTGCACAGAGCGAGGTCGTCAACCGTCGAAGATGGATGGTGGTGCTGGCGGGCGCCACGAGAATAGCAATTCCTCCGCCGTTTCTGCACCCCTCTTGTCTGGCGGTTCTGACGCGGCAAGCAGGGTTCGACGACTGATCTGCTGTGCTCTGTCTTGTCGTGTGGTTGCTGACTTCTGTCGTCAGGTGGCTGGAGGTGGAGCAGGCTCGCTTGCGTGTATAGTCGTCGTGGTATAGGTCTGGCAACCCTGTCCTTGCCAGCCTGTTCTCCATGCAGCGTCTGTGACGGCCGATCAGCCCAGTCAGCATGCACCATGGCGGGCGTCTGTGCTTCTTGAGCGCGAAACGGTCGTCTTCACGGGACTGTTGCTTCTCGGCCCAGGCTGGGAGCGCAAGCCGGGCCACCCCATCCTGGCTTGCACCGATGGCTGCCACCAAGCCCGAAGTGAATTTAGATTGTGTGCGAGCGGCGGCTCGTGGGTGTGTTTTGCTGAGCGTCCCCAGAAGATCTCCATCACTTGTCTCTAGGTATAGCTACAGTACAGCGTGCGTTTTCCACGCACCTGAATCTGGCCGCCAGTGCTGTAGCAGGTTCTCTTCTTCGCAGACCCAGCCCTGGTGCCGCCGTTCCTGCAAACTCGCGCCGTCCCGTCGAGCAGCGACATCATCGTGCACTCGCGGATCAATCTGCCAGCGGCGTCGATAGCGCACTGACATTGTAGGGACACGCCGTCTGCGAAAAAGAGCCCATCCTCGAACGGACTTCGCTGCGGGGCGTGCGTGGCTCGCCTGTCTCGGTCAGCCCTCTTAGCTGCGGCCTGCCTGCTGTCGAGCCTGCAGAGAATCCTGCAGCACCGCTGACGAGAACGACCTCTCTTCTCCACACTCGCCAGACAGCCAGCATCGCCGTGAGTATTGCACTCTTTGCGTCCGCTCGTTGAGACATTGGTACGTTGTACCCTCAATACTACTCTCCCGCGGAATCTCCACAATTCGTTTCGGACCCAAACCAGCATTTACCGGGCACTCGCCTATCCTTTCATTGTCTGGTTGGTTGGTTGTCCGTTCGTTGGTGGTCGAGACTAGCTCCCAACCACCTCCGCCCTCAATACCTCCGCCTCCCCACGCAGTCAGCAACACGCAGTCTGCTGGCTTTTGTTTCTACACATAGATTGGCGGAGGTTGGCACCCCGTCATACCATTGTTTACCTTTGTTGTGCATCGCATCTGCTGACGCGTGAGTTGCGTAGTGTTCCTTTTGCTGGAGCTGGAGCCATCAGTATCGATACTGCACGGCCCGCGATTGAAGAGCGCAACGACGTTACGACCGATCACGACGACTCGACACGCCTCAACTCGACAGTAGATATTTCTGGTTGTCGCAGACCTTATCGATATTATTCCAGGCCGGCATTCGTCAATTCGTCTTTGAGCGTGTTTTGAAACGAAGCGAAAAGCATTGCGGTTTCTCGATTAACGATTGCAACGACGTTACGACTCGCTTTTTAACTGTACAGCATTGTTTACAGCGTTCGAGCCCAAGTCAGCTTTGTTCGTGTGTACGTTGAGCATTCCATCGCTCCTGCCATTTCAGGATTCACTTTGGTGAGTATCACCAGCCTACCACTGCCCAGATCGAGCACCCATCCCAGAAAAACAACACAATACACATATTCTACGAGACCCAGTTGCGAGGCACCCATGTACGTCTGATCTGGACTGTTTGCGCACGTATTTGGGCGCCTTCTGTTGGCTCCCGCGTTGTTGGCCGAATATGACCCTACGAAACCCTGCGAAGCAAACAACTGACTTGCGGTGAAGGTACTCGCATCGTCGCTCGACAAGCTATATCACAGCAAGCTATCGTCTCTCCGGCTATTCGCACAGAGATTCTGTTGTAAAGCTTTGTCTGTCAGATCTGCACAGCAACGCGCTCGGTTATCTTGTGCATAGGCTCGAGGATTCTCACGGGGATCTTTTTCGGAAACGATATCTTGCGCGCGCAAGCGAACACCCGTCAATACCGTAAAGCTGGAGCTGCCATCGATCTCGTCGGTCCACGCCCGCGGTCCCGTCGACACTTGGTACAACTCACAGTACGCGCCTAAGACTGCAGCACCCAGCGAGCGTCTGCCCGCACTTCCCCAGATCCAATCCTACCCGTCCTTTCCTAGCGGTTCGTCCACCAACTCGTCGCCTCGAGGTGATTCCATAAGTGGTGGTTCGGTCGCTAGCTCGAACACTTCGTACGCCGCTTCGGTGCACGGCCAGACCGCTGGGTTCAAGACACCTTCCCCAGAGCAGACGCCACAGTCATTGAACCGTGACGGTCAGTCATTGCATGCGCAATCGCAGCAAGGCTCCCCGTACGGCACTCAGAATAGCTTCGGCTATCCCCAAGCGGGCTACAACAGCATGAACCAGATGCAATCGTACGCCGACGTACACCCACCCCACATGTCTGCTGCCACTGCACATGCGCCTGCTTCGGGCCCTCCCACAGGACTTTCCCACTACTCTTACCCACAACAACCGTCAATGTTGCAGCCTGGCCCTCAGTATGGATCCGCGCCGCCAGGCTACCCCTCATATGGCTATGGCAATGGCGTGCCCCCACAGCTGCCGACATCATCATCGATGAATAGCTCGATGGTGCCTTCGACGATCCAGCTTCCTGGTAGGTTTCAACCACAATACATTCTTACATGGCCCGCTAACGAACCCAGCAATGTCTTCAGGTGCACCGGTGCCCGCGCCACAAAGTTATCAGACTCATACGTTCGACCACACTGGACAGGTCGCCCCACCAGGAATGAAGCCTCGCGTTACCGCCACGCTCTGGGAAGACGAGGGTAGTCTTTGTTTCCAGGTCGAAGCTAAGGGCGTATGCGTCGCTCGTCGTGAAGACAACCACATGATCAACGGCACCAAGCTCCTGAATGTGGCTGGCATGACACGAGGCCGCCGAGATGGCATCTTGAAGAGTGAGAAGACAAGACATGTCGTCAAGATTGGCCCTATGCATCTTAAGGGTGTTTGGTGAGTTTCCTGGCACTATCTTCCGAAATCACGCACTAACAAGGCGCAGGATTCCCTTCGAGCGAGCACTCGAGTTCGCGAATAAGGAAAAGATCACCGAGCAGCTGTACCCTCTCTTTGTCCACGACATTGGAGCCCTGCTCTATCATCCTACAAACCAGAACAGGCAAAGTGTAGGAAGCGCCGCCATGGCCGCTGTTGGTCGTCCTCGATCTGACAGTGTGCAGACTGCTCAACGATACTTGACAGGGCCAACCACATCGCAACCTCCTTCTCTTCACCACCACCATTCGATGAGCAACCCCATCGGTGCGGCTATGTCGCAGCCTCCACACGCCATCCAGCCGCACCCATCTGCAGGGCGACCTGGCCTTGATCGTGCTCACACCTTCCCTACACCACCTACAAGTGCGTCGAGCATCATGGGTATGGGCAATCAAGGCGGCTCCTATGAGTGGAACGGCGCCAACGTCCAGAATGCTCCCGGCAACCAACCGCTCTCTATTGACACTGGCCTGAGCAATGCTCGCTCCGTGCCAACAACACCAGCAAGCACACCTCCTGGCGCTGTACAGCAGGGCATCTCATACCCTTCTGCGCAAAGCTACGATGGTTCCAGGCCAATGTATTCTGCCCCTCCTTCTCAACCTGGCCAGTATCACACTCAAGGCCAGCCCATGATGGGATACCGCAATGATGGCTCGTATCCTAAGACAGAGATGGCACCACCATCCAGGATCACCGAGGTACCAGATGAGGGTGAGGTCAAACCTGCCGACGGTTCCTTGTCACAGAGCAACGACCAGGCAAATGCACCTAACGGAGGCGAAGGTGATCACGAGCAGGATCATGAGTACACCCACTCCAATGCTCCCTACAACGGCAACAGGAGCGCATACGGCTACAACCCTAGCGGCGTTCAGGGAGCAATGCACCCTGACCACCCCCACTTGTCCCCGGAGATGACTGGATCCCCGCACCAAAATGGGTCTGGACGCGCGACTCCACGCACAACAACAACAGGGCAGGCATGGAGCTCAGGTTATCCTACACCTCAGCGCCAGGGACTTCCATCGAGCAATCTGTACAGCGTCATGAGCAGCGACCCCCGTGCTGCTTCTAACGGTAATGCACCTCACGACGGCTACCCAGGTCCCACACAGTACGCCAACCAAGGCTACCCTGCAACAAACGGCTTAGGATCTGCCAAACGCGGTCGTGACGACGAGGAGCAAGATTCTTACCGACCTGACAGCGTCCAGGGCGACGACATGGGTGGTCTCAAGAGGCGAAAGACAATGGAGGGAGGCGCTGTTGGCCCATACGCCCAGGACCCCACCCCAGGTCTTCAACGTGCTCACACCATGCAAGCTCAAGCTCAAGCTCAAGCTCAGCGTGTCCGGAGGTAGCACAATAGCCATATCCATTAGGTATGGTGGCTGACTATTATTACCTTCTGCGACCTAGAAGGCGGCTCGGCTTGACTTCCTCGTCTTCTGCTCAGTGGAGCGATCACACCCACGGCTCGAGCAAAGTCGAATCAACAACAACTTCAAATTCTCTTCACTGAGGGCATCTCCTTCTGTTCATCAACCATTTCATCCTCTCTGTCATGTCTACATTTCGTACCTCGGCATTCACGACCTTAACGACTAGTTTGGCAGTTACCTGCACTTTCATTCTCACGATATACGACCTGCATGTGGCATAAGCAAACGTTCGTTCATTTAGACGTTTCGGCTTAATGTTGCGGGTGATGGTGCTGTATTTTCTTACCTCTACCTCGTTTCTTGTTGACGATGATTATGGGCATAGCATTGCGATTGTTTAGCGCGCTGTCACAACCTTCAACACTCATGTCACCTCTGTCTCGATTATCAATAATTCCAGACCAACTCTCTGGCAGCGCGTTATTCGATGCATTCAGCAATTTTCTGTACCCATCTTTGTTCCAGACAAAAGCTACGAGCCTCACGCTACACTCGACGAAGACCAGGCGAAAATGAACATAAAGACGTGTCCCACGCGATGATGATGATTGCTTTTTGGCGGGAGGGCGTGCTCGCGGCAAGTCCTATCACCTTGTTGTTTCTAGTTGCGGAAGTAGCAGGGATCTGAGCGGTTTGCATATGCGCATACGAGCAGCCGTCGGATGCTCACAGCAGTATCTTTGCAATCGATGGAGCAGGGGCTAGTGTTTACTCTTATGAACCTTAACGAGCTACCGATGGTGGAGGACCTTTTGATGATAATAAGGGAATCAAAAGCTCTTATTTTTACTCGATCAAGTTCTTGCTGTGGCTTGAGTGATGTGATCTCATCTCGACAACCCTCGACTGCGGACACGGTGATGTGAACTTCCGCCTCACCATCAGGTCATCGTGTTCAAGCGAGTTTGCTGTCGAGGCAGTAATTGACGGCAGACTGACCGGAATAAATAGTGAAGCAATCCAATCCCAACCTCCTGCAATCTCCACAGGCAGAATCACGGTGTGAGCTGGCAACAGTGGACACGCTCTAGTAGTCCTAGCATCTTTGATGAAGGCCCTCCAGGGCTTCCCCTGCATCTGCTGTCACGATCGTTGTCCAGAATCGACAACGAGCAGCCCTGCATTCAGCATAGACATGCACATGCAATGCACGACCTGCGTCCTGTATCCTGAGCTAACATACTGTTTGACAGTTGCCTGCATCGTCCTACAGATCATGTAGAGATGCGTACGTAAGCTAGCGCCTCGTATTCGGTCGTGCCTGCCCCTCCACGCCGCCCAACGTCTTGGCGGCCGTCATCAGGGTAAGGCTAAAGCAAAACAAGAGACGACAAACGTCGAACGCGCAACGCAGAACGAGGCTGAGCCAGGCAGTGACTTTTGCCTCTGCGACCAGCTTTATACCGCTCCCAATCCACCTGCAATTCTTCCACATCACACCGCCATGAATATCATCAAGCTTCAAAGGTAAGCTTCCATGGTGATCCCCCGGATGCCACGGTGACTGACAGCCACTGTACACAGAAAATACCCCCAGTTCGAGCAGGGCGAGATCTTTGGCTTGCAGGATGCCTTCCGCAGGCTCGACGTCGATGACAAGGGCTACCTCGACGAGGCGACTGTCATTAAGGCGACCCAGCAGACAGAGCACCAGCCGTACGATGTAGTGCGCCAGGCGCTGAAGGAGGTCGAGCTCGACAGTTCGCGGCGAGTAGAACTGGACGACTATGTAGACCTCATCTCCAAGCTGCGCCAGTCGTCGCCGGCACAGCAGCGCATGAGCACTGGTCCAACACGCCCGCGCGCTGTATCCGGCGCTACCGGCAGCGCGCCCTCGACCCCAAAGCATGCCTCAAAGCCCAGCATCGGCAGCGGAGGTGGAAGAATCCAGGTACAGGGCTCCTCCGCGAACGTCACTCACACCATCAACGAAGACGAGCGAACCGAATTCACGCGCCATATCAATGCCGTCCTCGCCGGCGACCCAGACATCGGCGACCGCCTGCCCTTCCCCACCGACACCTTCGAGATGTTCGACCAGTGCAAGGACGGTCTCGTGCTGTCCAAACTGATCAACGACAGCGTACCGGATACAATCGACGAGCGTGTTCTGAACAAGCCGGGCAGGAAGATCAAGCAATTGAACAACTTCCACTTCACTGAAAACAACAACATCGTTATTGAGTCGGCGAAGGGTATTGGGTGTTCTGTTGTCAACATTGGTAGTGGAGACATCATTGAGGTGCGCGAGCATTTAATCCTGGGTTTGATCTGGCAGATCATCAGGAGAGGTCTGCTCGGCAAGATCGACATCAAGCTGCACCCTGAGTTGTACAGACTGCTGGAAGACGACGAGACACTCGAGCAGTTCCTGCGCTTGCCTCCGGAGCAGATCCTGCTGCGATGGTTCAACTACCACCTAAAGAACGCGAAGTGGCACAGAACGTAAGTTGCAGCACAAGTTACAAGAGACATTCAGCTAACATACTCAGCGTGACCAACTTCTCCACAGACGTCAAGGATGGCGAGAACTACACCGTTCTTCTCAACCAATTAGCACCAGAGACCTGCTCCCGTTCGCCGCTACAACAGAACGACCTGCTGCAGCGCGCTGAGATGGTCCTTCAGAACGCCGACGCCCTTGACTGCCGCAAGTTCTTGACACCGACATCACTGGTCGCCGGTAACCCCAAGCTCAACCTTGCCTTCGTTGCCAACTTGTTCAACACGCATCCTTGCCTCGATCCCATTACCGAGGAAGAGAAGGCTGAGATCGAGGATTTCGATGCCGAGGGCGAGCGTGAAGCTCGTGTGTTCACCCTTTGGCTCAACTCCCTGGACGTCAAACCCGTTGTACAGTCTTTCTTCGAGGATCTCAAGGACGGCCTCGTTCTTCTTCAGGCTTACGACAAGGTCATTCCTGGCAGCGTAAACTGGCGCCACGTCAACAAGCCCCGAGAAGGCCAGGAGCTGATGCGCTTCAAGGCGCTCGAGAATACCAATTACGCTGTCGAGCTCGGAAAGTCTGTTCAGTTCTCCCTCCCCGGTATCCAAGGTGCCGACATCACCGATGGCCAGCGCACACTCACCCTCGGTCTCGTCTGGCAACTGATGCGCAAGGACATCGTCTCCACACTCAAGGGCCTGGCGCAAAAGCTTGGCAAGCGCGAAATCTCTGACCCAGACATGATCAAGTGGGCAAACGACATGGCGCGCAAGGGCGGTCAGGGCAGCCAGATTCGCTCGTTCAAGGACTCGTCGCTGTCGAATGCCAAGTTTCTGCTCGATGTTCTTGCGGGTATGAAGCCTGCGTATGTCGACTACGATCTCGTTACACCTGGTCGCAATGATGAGGAGAGCTACCAGAATGCCAAGTTGGCTATCAGTATTGCGCGAAAGATGGGCGCTACTATCTGGCTGGTGCCTGAGGATATTGTTGCGGTGCAGAGCCGTTTGATTACTACTTTCATTGGTAGCTTGATGAACACTTATGAGAAGATGGGCGGGCAGTAAGTCGATTAAGTTCGGTAGGTTGGACGGTCTAATAGCATTTGATGCGAGATGTCTTGCGTGCGAGAAGAATTGATCTTTATGAGTATTTGTCTATAGCAAAAGTCTTCCCATGAAAGACGTACCAATGAAGATATGATATTGTACTTCTCTTCACCACCAGCGCGCCTTGGTTGCAACTACTCGATGTTTCTACAAAAACATCCCGTTCAAGCGCTGATACGCTGACGAAGGTTTCACAGTATAGCACGTGAGTCTTGATACTCAGCCCACCTCTAACATGACTGCGCCTCCGAGGCACTCATTGTCTCGCATGCTATTCGTGAGAGATGCATCTCCGGTCACTGGTCTGTACCATACCTATTATTTGATCTCACATGCCCTAATCTCAGCCTACAGCATGATGGCGCCAAAATTTCTGTTTTGTAAGCTGGCTGGAGCTTGGCCCCCTGTCGAGACTTCGGTCCGACCGCTACTTTGTACGACGTACTCTCTCAACCCGCGTACTACGTCTGTTCCCCTAAGCCCCGGCCAATCAGGTTGCCCGCATCCTTCCTTCTCGTCAAATGAACGATGGCCGATACTAGCAACTCAATGGACTTGAAAGTCCAGATTGCTTTCAGGGTCTTCGTTGTCTTCAGCCTCATCGTTATTGTCGCCAATCTGCACCCACAGCATTCACTTGGTGCTGCATGGTTTCGATCGATCTGCTCCTGCTTTCGCAGCTCGTTCCGGCCAAGGATTAACGACCACAACGACACTCGGATCAAAGATATACTGGAAAAGGATGAAAAGAACGAAGTTGGTATGTTTAGATCGACCTCTATCGACGTACCATCGTCCCGGATGTCCTTCGACGACACTCCACTGCGAACCATTAGCGCCGGTACTGGTTCTATTCATACACTGAACTCGTAACAACCCACTCAGATCTTCAATAAGGCCCTGTGAACAAGTGAGCTTTATCTTCGAATCTATTTTACGGTTGCTGACTAGTGAATTAGTGCCCTGCTCAGCGTCTCTCAGACGTCCACTCTACCACACACATAGTCCAATCTCCTTAACATACTCATCACCTAGCTGTGATTTCACGAGACCACATTCCGTTCAATCCGATGCTGGTTGCCCTTGATAAGAAGCACTCAGCATTGTATATCTTAGCGTTTAGCATAGTGTATCTTGTCCATATCGAACATATAAGCTCTAATAAAATAGGAGGGACTGTCCTCTTCTCCATCCTGCTGCGCAAGAAGCCTCTACTACTACATACTTGCCCATTTGTTAGCAGGGATATTTGTGACCGTTACACGGAATGTATCAGCTGTGCACGCTTTGGATCGTTCACCCGCAGGGCTCGTTATGTTTGTCCCGTTTTGCAGCGCTCTACAAACTATCTTGTGCTACCATGTCAACCCTACTCCTTCCATCCATTGTGCCAAGAGTGTCTCAAAGGAGATTGCATGATCCCTATGTTGTTAAATAGAGTGCTTAAATCCTTGGGTGTGCCTTTTTGTGCCCTTAGCTGGGTTTGCTATCTCTCCATTGAACCCGTACCTATGGCCTTACTCAAGGAATGTAATGTCTTCGATCTGTACCTACCATCTTCTGTATATAACCTACCCACCGAACGCACCCGCGAGGCTTGCACTGCACAAGCAAGCTGCTATACGAGTCGCTCACTCCTTTGACTTGTACCAGAAGCTGAAGTATTAAATAAGACCTTACCATAGTTAACACTCAGTCAATTGCAGCTTGAAGGTTGCGGCACTTACCCAGAAAAACGCCAGCCTCAGCAGCTCCAAGGAAAAAGCGAAGACGGGGGACACCAACGAAGTTAGTGGTTCCACCAATGTCAGCGCATATGGTCCCGAAAGCTATAACGAGAAAAGCAAGCCACCTGTTCAGAAAACTCCAATTCAGGTCTGTCAGCCAGGCACCCTCACGGCCTCCTACCTCTCATGGGGTTCCGCGCCTTCGTCTTTCCATCTAGCGCCCACAGCTCGTCTCCACGTAGATAACACCACATAGAGAGGTGTCAAAAACATGACAATTCCGCTCACATTCTCTTCCATTGACAAGGTCCGCTCCCCAAACGTCAATGAGTAATCTTGTCAGAGAGGAAATACTTGCGAGGAGCGAAGGCTTTTAATGCCAGGTTACTGGGCATCCCAAATATCGAATGAGTGCAATAGTGAACTCGTAATTAGACATATTGCTCGTCGTCTGCACGTCATCTTTCGTGCTCGAATCCAGAATCTTTGCGTTGCCTTGACGCATTCAAAAACATTAGCAGAGCGCCATTTGACCGTAGCGAAAATGATGAACTTATCAATGTTGGATTTATCCAGATAGCAAAGAAGGTGGATGACCGCGGATATGGGTAGAAGCTTGGAGTCTATCTTGCGGACCATCCTGTTGACTCTGAGCATGAAGTTTGGGTTGAAGACCAGCTTCAGTGCATACCTTCGTTCCATTCCCACATCGATACCGACATAGGATTCATCGCCATCTGAAATGGAGTGGATATCCTCCAGGTGGATTGCGATTATCTCTTCATCTGTTTTCTTGACAGACTGCATGCTGATAGTGTAATAGAGATGTTTCAAAGGTATTTTATGAAATAAATTGGAAATGGGCATTGAACTATATTGCATGTTGAAGTACTGGATATATGTATCCTCCCCAGAACTACCCCAGAGAGTGGTTCAGCCTCACCCCGCAATCTTGGGGAAGCAAGCGGTGGGGAGGGGGGGGGGGCACGAGCTCGTCCGACAAAGTTCTCCGGACAGCTCCGGCCTCATGAATTACCCTTCGTCCTTTGGCCGGACTTCCAGCGAAAACTCCGGTTGGGGAAGCTGTTATAGCTGCACGCTGGTCCCGCAGAGCCCACACGGAAGACTCAACGCGGGCTAAAGAACTGTGCATTAGCCTCCAGCCGTAGACGACGCCAAGCTATTGTTGCTGCAGCGGACTTCGACGCTCAACTTCGCCAACATGCACGTCACACGACATAAACCCCGCTTTCCCCAGAAAATGATCCGGCTTAACTTGTTGCCCCGCAGGGATAGCCACCAATTTGAACCCCCCCCCCCCCGATTCTTAATCGAGTTGTGCATAAATAGCTATGCATGTATCGAATGAACGGCTCGTCAGTCCCTTGTCTTTGAAGCAAAAAGAGGTTGACTAGATCAATCACATGCAACCGCTCCTATCACCGATCTCAGCTCCCGTCAAGCAGCATTAAAGTTCAGCACCGCCTTTTAGCCGTTTTCTAGTATTTGGAACCACCGAGGACCATACTATGGGCGACTGTCAGGAATCTCACCTCCTTCAACTCCCTTCATATAAGCGAGTCGAACCCGGTTCAGTCGACATCCCTCTCGGCAAATTCCCGGTGTCACCCAGCTCTATACCCACCGAATGTCAACAAGTTGCACAATCAATCATCAAGCAGTTCAATCAAGCACTTGTGGAGAAAGACTACGCTTCTCTCGCTGGGCTCTTTCTAGAACATGGCTATTGGCGCGATCACTTGGCCGTGTCGTGGCAGTTGCGGACTGTAAAATCACCTGCGGGTATCGCAGGATTTCTGCAAGAGGGATGTCGCCTTACCAGGGTTTCTATCGACACGTCCTCCGCCTTCCGGAGTCCTCACGTCAGCAACATCGATGGATTTGGGGACGTCAAAGGGATTGAGTTCTGCATTGACGTAGAGACTGAGGTTGGTGTTGGCAGAGGTCTAGTCAGATTGGCGGAGCAGCAGATGCAATGGAAGATCTTCACATTTTTCACTACGTTGGAGGAGCTGTGTGGTTATGAAGAGCCTCTCAATCATCGCAGGACCCCAGGTGTGGCACACGGAGGAGATCCCAATCGCAAGAACTGGCTGGAAAAGCGCCAGGCTGCTCAGAATTTTGAAGATAGAGAGCCAAAAGTTCTCATCATAGGTATGGGTTGATGTTCTCAAACATCAAGTACAGGACGCTGACAGATCGTGATAGGCGCTGGCCAAGGAGGGTTGACCGCTGCTGCTCGGCTCAACATGCTCAACGTCGATACTTTGGTCATTGATGCCAACACTAGGGTAGGCGACAACTGGAGGAAGAGATATCGTCAACTGGTGCTTCATGATCCCGTGTGGTATGACCACATGCCATATCTCAGCTTTCCCGCTCACTGGCCAATCTTCACGCCCAAAGACAAGTTGGCCGACTTTTTCGAGGCATATGTGCAGTTACTCGAACTCAACGTTTGGACGGAAACAACGTTAAGCTCCCCAACCTGGGATGAAGAGAAGCAGCAGTGGAACATCACGCTGCATCGAAGGCAAGAAGACGGCACTCTCACCAACCGCATCATTCATCCGAAACATGTCATCCAGGCGTCTGGACACTCTGGCAAAAAGAACTTCCCCCAAATGGAAGGGATTCCCAATTTCCAAGGCGACCGTCTGTGCCACAGCTCTGAATTCACCGGGGCAAAGGATGGTCGAGGCAAGAAGGCCATCGTTGTAGGATCTTGCAACTCAGGTCATGACATTGCGCAAGACTTCTACGAGAAAGGCTACGACATCACTATGGTACAGCGGAGTTCTACTTGCGTCGTGTCCTCTAAAGCTATTGTTGAGATAGGACTTAAGGGATTGTACGACGAAGATAGCCCTCCAGTCGAAGACGCCGATCTGTGGCTACATGGATTGCCAATGGAGTTGTTGAAGGCTCAACAAGTCAAGGTTACCAAGCAACAGAGCGAGCATGATCGCGAGATGCTCTCGGGTCTTGAAAAAGCAGGATTCCGTCTCGACCGGGGGCCTATGGACTCTGGTCTATTCTTAAAGTACTTCCAGCGAGGTGGAGGATACTACATCGATGTTGGCGCGAGTCAGTTGATCATTGACGGCAAGATCAAAATCAAGCAAGGACAGGAGATCAAGGAAGTTCTCCCTCACGGACTTCGATTCGCCGATGGATCAGAACTGGAAGCCGATGAGATCGTCTTCGCAACAGGGTATCAGAATATGAAAAGCCAGGCAGAACTCATCTTTGGTCGTGCGGTGAGCGATCGCGTTGACAGCGTGTGGGGTTTCAATGAAGAAGGCGAGTTTAGAACTATATGGCAGCAGAGCGGTCATCCAGGATTCTGGTTCATGGGTGGTAATCTGGCTGCTGCCAGATATTACTCCAGAATTCTGGCATTACAAATCAAAGCCCTGGAGGAAGGTTTGATGAAGTATGGAGCAAGATAGATCCCTATGTCGCAATGCAACTCTCTTCTGCTCTTTCGCACTTCGAGCCAAGCATGAAAATGGAGCAGTCCATCCTTGCTTCCTATGGAAGCATCTAGGCTCTGACTGGGTCGATCGAACCTCTGCTACAATCTGCTGAATCACATGGAAAGGTGGAGCAGGCCTTGAAGGTAAGAGCCTACGTGCAGTGTGTGGTACAGTAGTGATGGCGAAGTGTGGAAGGTGGCATGGAAGAGCAGTTAGGGAGGGAGCAGAGAGGCAGGAGCAACAAAGGAGGAGCAACAAAACAAGAAAGACAAAGCAAGAGAAAGTCAAAAGGAAGAAGGCGGAGAATGTACGAAGAAGCGAATGATAGATATTGCGTGCGTGTAGAAGCAATCTGTGATGCTCTCTTTCGGGAGCATCCTCGACGGCATGCCTCTCAAATAATCTCGCTTGACATACCTATGTATACAATTCATCTCGGTGAGCACAAGAGCAAGCGAGCATATTGTTCTAAATAATGGAATTACCCAGAGACTCCACCATATCGGTTCATGTATACGTGCAAAGAGTGAGTACGGCCCATGTAAGGATCACCAACTACCTAGGTATGGTTGGTTTGTTGCAAAATCCCCCGATTATGTATATAGTCGCCTTCTCCTAGCTAGATAGCAACTCAGCGCAGTATTCCATCATATTCTACCAGTGGCCCCCTGCCACCACAGTTATGAGCCGGAAAGCCTTCAGTCAATCACTGTGTTAAACCGTTTACCTACAACCTACACAACTGGCTGTAGACTGTACTGTCAACGCATCCGACTACTGTTTGACACAAAATCAATTTGCTTGTCAAGCATCAGGCAGAGCACGCCCTGAGAGGGCATGACGAGTGTGTATGAGCAGGACCAGCTAGTGAAAAAGACGTCAATCGTACTCAGCAGGCCTGATGACTGAGAGAAGTGGCTGTTTGTAAGAAAGGACACAGCAGACAGAGATTGGTTGTGGCCATATGTCAACCCAGGTCAATCAGAAGATGAGCTTAAAGCTACAAGATGAGAATTCACAGGAGAAGCCTGTGTGGAAGTTCAAAATACACAAGCATTTGAGGGATAGCAAGCAGACATTGACATTGAAGATCTATCTGCTGAAAAGATATCTGTCTAAAACACATGGGAAAGGAAGTTTGAGTGTGAGGATACATGGTGGCTGCAGAAAGAGAGGGCTTTGAGGAGCTTCAATTTTGAGATTGCTAGAACAATTGATGTGAAGCACTTGGACCTGATTGTCAACTGCACAAGCCTGTACTGTAATGGGCCAAGCCCTGGAGAGCTTGGTAGAGTCTTGACATGGATAAGATCCATCTATTTTTGTCTTGTTTAGCGTTATAAGCAAGTAAGACACATTGAAAACCTGTCAGTGTTCACTTTGCACATACCTTTACAGCAGATTCGTCTGGATGTTCAAACGACTGTAACGCCAATGAATGTTCCAACGCCCCCAAGTTTAGTTTTCTCATAGCGCTTGTACAGTTTTGCTTCGAGATTGTTCAAGGCAGATATATTACCAGGCTTGGCCATGATTATGATATCATCAACACAGAAGAAGAAAATGAGTTTGTTATTCTTGTAGAGGCATGGTATGCCAGGGACTGGAGTAAGATCAAAGTTGACAAGAGTTGCTGTAAGCTCTCTGTACCAAAGTAGATGAGAAGTCTTGAGGCCCGTAGAGAGCGCGTTGAAGCTCCCATACATACTTGGCATCATTGAATCCCTGAAGTGGATGGCAGTAGACTTTCTGAGTAAGCTTTTGCGTTGGTGAAAGTATTGACAGCATTGTATTGTTGGGACCTCAAGGTCGAAAGTAGGCAGCAATTGCCACGAGTGCTCTGAAGATTCTCATGGCAAGTGTAGCGGCATGGATGTCTTCTGTAGTGTGTTGAAGATTGCCTCTGACACAGATACAAGATTTGTACTTGAAGAGATAGCCTTCTTTGTTATGTTTGTACTTGAAAACCCATATGAGAGGAAGTCCGTCATATTGTTTAATGTCTACATCATTCCAATGCCATTTGATGTAGGTTTCTTTCCTCTTGATTGTGTTGAGTTCTTGATAAGCAGCCGCAATGAAGCCATCTCTGTAAGTTTGTGGAAGCTTAAGTACATCTGGTCAGAACTTCAGTTCGAAAGGGAGTTGAGATAGATGGATTCAGGACTTTTGTGAGTATGTTGATGTGAAAGCTGCCTAGTATTGATGTTCGAGAGCAAATGTTGATGGTTGTTTGCGCTCTGTTTCTTAGTACCCTCTGGAAAGAATCAAACTTTGGCTGAAACATTTCATGTGGCTTTTCGCTAGTAGTCTAGGCGCTCATCCAGCGCAACCCGATTTTCGACATGGCCATACCTCTAAGACGTGGAAGAAACGTTGCATGTCTTGTGGTTCGAGGGTGATTGTACGAATTGGCGCAAGTATCGTCATTTGCCAGACTTCTAAGTATCTCTTAAGAGTATTTCTTGTCATGATAATGTCTTGTCATCATCTGGGCGCTCTGCCCGGAGGTTGCAGCTTTCTGGATCGCATCGGCTTCCAAGCGGCCCTCGGGATTGTGTTTGAAAGTTGTTCGCATACCTGCTAACCTTCAGGCTCACTGCATACGTCTCTCACTGCCTATTTAACTAAGGCTTCTTCAAATTCTTCGGACTTCTTGGCAATTCTTTTGCCTTTTTATAACATGATTCTGTTCCTAATCATCCCGGACACTGCTTTATCTTCCCACCATCTTTCACCTCAAAAGGCCAATCCAGGTTCTTTTGAGTCTTCTGTACCTGATTTCTTGCCCTCCCAAACCCAGGAATAGTTCCCTCCCAGGTCTCGGGGCGCTGCTACTATGCAAGCGCCACGACGGTTAGCTGAGCAAAGTTCGCTTGCTGGCCGGTCTGAGGCGCAGCATTGATAACACCGGTTTCGTGTCCATACGCTTCCAACCACTCTTCAATGCCCACACTTCATCAACAACATCCACACACAGAAAAAACTTTGAAACTTACCCCAATAATCCCTCCTCGTCAAACTCGTACACCGGCTGGAGCTCACCGCAGCCTACACAACCATCCTATACAAAATCGCCCTACTCTTTATCCCGATAGTATCGAAGTCATTATACGCCTATTCCTCTCTGTAGCGGTGCGGACCGCTGTAGAATACTGATAGCTACGGTAAACGATAACATAGGACTATCGGGTCGATGGAATACTGCGCTGTATTGCTGTCTAGCTATGAGGAGACGACTATATACCTGACCTGTAACACACTAGTCCAGGGTGGCTGATCAGGGGTATAGATAGACACTGTATGGACCGATACCGCAACACTCCCCCCCAGCTGCCGTGAACAACAAAGCTGAACCTGTACTATCAGTACCATCCTGTGAGTCCTGCTGGATCTGGTATCTCAGCGTCCTGCGTACGTTCTACAACGTAACGCTCCACGTTCTCTAAACCCAGCTGTTCCACAAACTTGTGGTGTTTCTGTCGTACTAGTGACTTGGTGAGTCCGTCAGCAGGCATCTCTGCAGTTGGACACCAGATAACGTGTAGTCGGTCTTGCTGTACCTCCTGTCTGATCCACATCTGGTGAGTGTCGACATGGCGTAGTTTTGTGTGTAGTCTGTCCTCCTGTTTTGTGACTATACCTACAGTCTGTTCGTTATCACAGTAGATAGTCGGTCTCACATCCGGGCTGAATTGGATGTGTTTGAACACTCTATTCCACCACTCCATCTCTCCTCCTGCTACCGACAGGGCTACTAGCTCTGCCTCTGTGGTAGACTTTGTAACTGATCGTTGACGTGTTGCCTTCCAATCAATACACATTCCATACAGTTTGAACAGGTATCTGTACGAGCTCTGTCAAGACTCTACATCATCCGCAAATGCTGCGTCAGATGCTCCATAAAACGTTAACAGATCGTTGGATTGGTTGATGTACGTTGTGTTGTTCCTTGGTTGTTTATACGCTCCGATAGCAGTGTACTTGGTACCGATCAGGTATCTCCACACATGCCTTACGGCTGCTAGGTGCTTCTGACCAGGGTTCTGTAGGTGGCGCGCTAAGACTGAGTGTGCTCGTGACACATCAGGTCTTGTGAAGGTTGAAATATAGGCCAGTGATCCTACTAACTGCTGGTACATCTGTGTACGCTTGACATTCAGTTCTTCTTTACTTGGCTGCAGATAGCTCTCTGTCAACGGTACGGCTGGGTATCTTCCTGACGTCTGAGCCAGGTCAAACTTCACTGACACCTTGTCAATGAACGAGTCTTGTACTAGCCATATGGCTCCTGTTTTCCAATCTCTTACTACGCGTACGCCCAGGAACCACTTCAGGTCTCCTAGACTCCGTATGTCGTACGCTTCCTTGAGTTGCCTCTCAAACTGTCGGTGGTGCTCAAGCTGCTGTGGGTGTACTAGAACGACTATGTCGTCCACATAGAAGAACACAATCAGTTGTTCACTCGTGAACAAACACGGTACGTCCTTGACTGGTTTTAATCCCATCCTTATCAACGTCTTTTTCAGGTGCTTGTACCACAACTGTGGCGCGTCCTTGAGACCGTACAGTGCTTTCTTCAACTCCAGTAGCTCACCCATTTGTCTCACAAATGGCTCTGGTGTACGTACGTATACTTGCTGTTCGAGCAGTGCATTGAGGAATGCGTTGAGTACGTCATATTGATACGCGTGTAGGCCAAATGCTGCAGCAATTGCCATCAACATCCTGAATATACGTGCTGCTAGCGTGGCTGCGTACGTGTCTCCCCACTCATCTTGGAGGTCTCCCCTGACCACCAGTCTTGCCTTGTACTTGTACAAGTATCCGTCTTCGTCAAACTTGTACGTGAAGACCCACCTAAGTGGCAGTACCTGTACGTCTGTTACTGCTTCTGTTGTTGTTGTTGTTGCAAAGCAGCCCTTTTCTTGACAGCTAGTAAACTCTGTATGTGCTGCTTCTTTGAATTCCGTTCCAAATGGATACTTCTCCAGGTCTCTCCACTGCCTTGGAGGCTTTGGGAGCTTGTCTCTGTGTAGTCGTGTATGGGGTGATTCCCCTAATAGCTTCTCAGACACTGACAGATTAATGGCCAACGCAAACGTTGTATAGTATGATCCCAGTGTGCGTTGCCTTCTTCTTGACATCAAGACATTTGACTCATCAATCTGGCTATTGATCTCTTCTCGTCTTGGAGCATTGTTTGATCGTCGGTCTGGAGCCTCTGCTTCTGGAGGGACTGTATGCCAGCCTCGTGGCATCTCTATAATCTCCTGACTGCTCTCGGCTGTCTCCTGGTCTTCACTGACAGCGTTTGAACTGTTCTGGATGCTCTCCAATGATTGAGTGGGCTCAGGAGTACTCTCAGGCGTTGGTAACCATGCCGCAGCCTCCTTAGTTAACTCCTGTCGACCAGTCATCTCACTTATCAGCTGATCTTCTACTTCATCTCTGTCCAACCTTCCATAGTCAATATCGTTGACGTACGGTTGATTCAAGACTTGTTCCATCTCTTGCTCGTCTTTGTGAGGCTCTGGGATATCAAGAACTGTTGCTATCTCACGTAGCCTCTGTCGGTCAGGATAGACCTCTTCTGTCCCACTCTCAGATGGCATGAATACAACGTCTCGTGTTCGTACTACCCGTTGCAGTGTAGGCATCCACACACGGTAGATGTTTGTAGAATCGTAGCCAACAAGCTGTCCTACCAAAGCGCGTGATTGTAGCTTCTCCCCGCGCTTCAACTTTGTATTCAGTACGTACGCTCGAGATCCAATACAGGCTAGGTGAGCCACTGACGGCTTGTGTCTTTGTACAATCTCGTACGGTGTTCTCCAACCTAGGGCTTCCGTTGGAGTACGGTTGAGTAGGTATATAGCTGTCATACAACATTTGTTTGACAGTTCCATAGGCAGATCTCCGCCAATTCGTATTGCTCGTCCTCTGGTAACAATGGTGCTTCCAGCTCGTTCTGTTAGACCGTTCTGTTCCTCAGTATACTCAGCTCGTGGTTCAACAACGATTCCGAGCTCTCTGAACATCTGGAACATCTCACTGTATCCACGGTCACTGTCCAGTCTCACAACTGACACCTCAGCGTGATACTGACGTTTGATCTTTGCTAGTAGTCGACTAGCTGTATGTTTGAGGGTCGTTGAGCTCTTATCTGGTAGACAGCAGGCCTCGTGCCATCTGCTGTACTGGTCAACCGCGTGGAACATCCACAGATCACCGTTGTAGCAGCGCTCTGTTCTCTCACGTAGTTGAACAAGGTCAATACCTAATCGATAAAATGGATGTCCAGCGGGTTCTCTCTGTGGCCGTCGACTGACGAACTTGTGTAGTTTTGCCTGTACACAGATCTCACACTCCTTCCACTGTGGTGCCTTAGGTTGTTGGTCAATCTGTACGCCGTTGACATGGCTGTCCAGTCGATCCACTGCTTTCTGGCTTATATGGCCAAACAGATTGTGAGCGTCCTTCTGACTGACTACAAGAGGCTTTCAATCATCTCGTGATGGTCTTGGTACTGCATAGCGTGTTGCGTATACTGACAGTAGAGCTGGTTGTGGTGCCTGCTCTCTCTCAATGTCGATCAACCAGTGTCCGTCCTGGTACTGTAGTAGACAAATCACATTTGATGCCTTTTCTTGATACAGGCAGTCACGTCCTGAGTCAAAATGTACTCCTAGAGGTCTGCTGTGTGACAGTCCTACTACACTTGTGAAGAATCCTGGTATGTAGGCCACATATGTCAGCTTCATCTGACTCCGTCCTGTTGGGGTCTTGACATTGAGTACAACCTCCCCCCACTCCTCTATCTGCGCTAGCACACCGCCAGCATAGACGTAGTCTGTGGGTTCTCCTTTCTTTGTCGTAGTCCAATTGGGCCCCTTTGTGTTGGTGACGTGACAGTTTGATCCTGGGTCCAATATCCACCTAGTGAGCAGTGGTGGCTGAGTCTGGTCGTCTATAGCCGTAGTCTGTAGCATAGCGTTGCAGTGTGTTGTGCTTCTGACTGGTTGGCCATTGTCCATACTGATTACGGACTGTCTGGCGTCTTCTGTCGATTTGCCATCCTTCTTGAGTTGAGCTTCTACTTTCCTCAAGACCTTTCCTGCTGGATTCTCTGACTGTTGACGTAGGTTGTCAAACTTCTTCTGTACTGAACTGTCGGGTCTCCAATTACGTTGTTGTAGACTGTGATTGACGTACGGGCAGTCCTTGAATCTGTGTTTGTCTCCACAAAGGCAAATTACGCTTCGTGTCGATCCTCCTGAAGCTGTGGGTCCATCTGACTTGGTTGCAACACCTAACGTTGCAAAGGTACCAAGTGATGATGCAATTGGACGTGTTCGTCGGTAGTAGGACCGAAATTCAGCCACAAGATCTGCAGTTGACGTATACTGTTCTCCTTTTTGGTCCTTTTTGATTAGCTCTTGCAGCTGTGTCGCTGCCCAGCTATCGTCAAGGCCTCTGATCGACAGTATGAAGTCTTCTTGTGATCGATTACTGTCAATCTCCGGCATTCTTGCCTCTGTCAGGAGCCTGGTGATCGTCACCCACTCATCAAACCATGCATCCAGGTTTGTCTTCCTTGGTCTTGTACACACAGCTCTGTATCGGCTACGTAGCTGGTGATTCCTCTCTCCTACTGAAGGACAGAGGTGCTTCTTGAGCGTTGTCAATCGACTGTACGGGTCTGTGCAGTTGATGATCAGGTCCAAATGCTTCACGTCGATTGTCCTAGCAATCTCAGAATTGAAGCTCCTCAAGGCCTTCTCTTTCTGCAGCCATTGTACCTCCTTGCGCTCAAACTTTCTTGTCCACATGCTGTAGACAGACATCTCTTCAGCAGATAGATCTTCAATATCAACATCTTCCTGCTCTTCCTCAGATACTCGTATCTTCTTGAACTTCCACACAGGTTTCTCTTGTGGCTTCTCATCTTGTAGCTGCTTGAGCTCTTCCCCTGACAGTCCTGGGTTGACATACGGCCACAGGCCGTCTCTGTCCGCTGTGTCTTTTCTCACAAACAGCCACTTCTCCCAGTCATCAGGCTTACTAAGTGTAACTGACATCTTCGTCACCAGCTGGTCCTGCTCATACGCACTCATTGTGCTACTTTCTCAGGACTCGCTCTGTCTGACGTTGACAATCGGGTCGGTTTTTTTTTTTGTGTCAAACAGTGGTCGGCTGTGTTGACAGTACGGTCGACAGCCAGTTGTATAGGCTGTAGGTAAACGGGTGAACGCAGCGATTAACTGAAGGCTTCCGGGCTCATAACTGTAGCGGTGCGGACCGCTGTAGAATACTGATAGCTACGGTAAACGATAACATAGGACTATTGGGTCGATGGAATACTGCGCTGTATTGCTGTCTAGCTATGAGGAGACGACTATATACCTGACCTGTAACACACTAGTCCAGGGTGGCTGATCAGGGGTATAGATAGACACTGTACGGACCATCCGATACCGCAACACTCTCCCTCCGTCCGCGGTGCAAGAAGGGTGACAACATTCCTCACGCGCTACATCATCGTAGCCGGAATCCTGCCGAAAGCGTCCGCCAGGCTGTCAGCGGTGTGGGAAGCGTTCGTATTGCGGTGCATGTCTCTACACATGGTAGTACTGCTTGATCGTCAACCATAACTCCAAGATAGTTTTGTGAGGTGGCTTAAATCCCCCTAAATGCCCTTCCACATCTTAACATCCTAGACATCATACTTGTTCATTCCTTGAGTTGCTACGGACAGGTGAACAGGTCGCTTGTCAATTACTCGTCCAGGTCCATGACTGAGGGATAGGTGATGGGCTTGGGCGAGTCAGTAACTTCATCAAGTGCGTGGGTCGCAGGAAGAGTAGACTGGACTGCCACATGATGGCATATAAAGCCAGAGTTTGTGGAGACTAGGTAAAGATTCTCTGGTGCGCACGATTAGGAGGCGGAACTAATCGTGGCTTAGCGGGGAGGTGAAAGCGAAGGAACGCAACGTCAATAATGAACGAAAAACACGCTCATCGCAAAAAGCATATAGTGGAGACCATGAAGGGATACGAATGTGTACGACATCTACACCTACCACATACAGGGGGACTTCTCGCGCCAGTTCACACGCTCACAGCAGCTATACTGGCTCGAACCAACGGAGGTCTGGTTGTAGTCACACCGGCTTCGAGCTCCGGCAGCGAGAAGCGTGGTCTTCGATACGTGTACCCGATGAAGGCGCCCTTCTTGCGAATCTCGAGCACAGTCCTGCCCACCTCAGGGTCGCGGAGCAGCTTGTCGCGGGGCCTCTTCTTCTCCTTTTTGCGTCGCCTGATCTTCTGGAATTCTTGGCAAATCTGTTCATACGCAGGTGGTGAGCTATTCTTCTGCTGGGTCGTGGGATTAACCGTTGGTGTCGACTCCTCTTCACCCAGACCCTCCACACCGTCGACCATGGTGGCACCGTTCATCTGAGCAACTTCGTAGCTGGAGCTATCGAGGTGGTCCGATGCGCTCATGATATCAGCTTCGTCGTCGAAGTACTTGGTGATAGGTTGTCCGCCGTGTACTCTCGGTACAAACGGGGGTCGTGTCAGGTGTAGTGTGGACCATTGTATGTGTCGAAAGAACGGATGTGCTTTGATGTCTTCGGCATCATTCGGGAACACAATATGTCCGGTAGCTTTGAGATTGCGGTAGCGTCTGGCTCCGAGAGACTTGTCGCGGAGTATCCAGTCATTCTCGCGGTAGCGCTTACAGGAGAGTCGATCCTGTCTGTCTTCAAGCAGCCTCATCATGAGCTCGATGGCGTTTCGGGAAACAGGCATCAAAGGAACGCGATCAATGTTCGGGCGCGCAAAGCGAGGATCATTGGGAAATCGGAGGTAGCGTTTGTGATCCTTCGCAATTAGTACAGCATCAACGAGATCATACATCTACTTACAACTATGCGCTCTTTGGTCTTTTGGCGGTTCTCCTGGAAGAACGGTGTACAGCCGTACAAACACTGCAAAGGTCAGCTCAGCCTCAGAACCGGAATCCTTCAACGCACCTCATACAATATGATGCCGACGCTCCACCAGTCGCATCGACCATCGTAGTTTTCACCTCTGATGACTTCGGGCGCCATGTACTGGCTCGTTCCCACAACGCTCTTGGCGAATTGCCGTCTTTGCGTGCGATTGAGCCAGTCGAGTATGGGCTCATTGGCTGCATCTTGCTTCATCCCATATCGCTGTCGAGAGGTCAAGTTACCATTGATGAGGTCGATAGTTCTGCGCGCAGCCTGCCGCTCTCTCTCCTCCTCAACGTCTTGCTGGTCGCCCTGAACGTCGAGGTTGAGGTCTTCTAGAAGACCATAACGCTGCTCGTTGTAGTACGTCTGGTTGTGCGTCCAGTGGCCATCAAATGCAAGTCCAAAGTCAGAAATCTTAAGATGTCCAGAAGCAGTAATCAGAAAGTTGTCAGGCTTGATGTCGCGGTGGATCCAGTTCATTTTGTGGGCTTCTTCGATACAGAGAATCATCTCGGCGATGTACTACTTCGCCACATTCTCGTCGAGTATATCTTCTCGCAGAAGCAAACCAAGGAAGTCACCGCCCATCATATACTCCATCACGAGGTAGAGGTTGTTGTTATCTTGGAATGACGCGACCAAAGGCACGACCCAGCGCGAGTTCTCAGATGCTACTAAGAAATCTCGTTCTGCACGTAGATGGCCTTCCTGGCTATTCCGAAGCATGTCTGACTTTCGGATGACCTTCATGGCGTAGACCTGTTTGACCTTACGTACTGGCGGAGCAGGCCTTAGCCCAAGCTGGGAAGCAGGAACGTTGCTGTTGCACCCGGAATCAGAGCTGCTGCCACTGGAATTGCCGGTGTTGTCGCTCTTCTCGCGTACTAGTCGAACGACTCCGAAGCTGCCTTTGCCCAACACCCGGACAATGTCGTAGTTCGAAATGTGGACGCCTTTGATGTTCTGCCTTGCAATGGTCTTGGACTTCATCACACGCGTTTGGCGAAGATGATGGCTCTCGGCGACATACTATCGTTGCCTTTTGTACTGCCGTTGCTCATTGGGTAAAGCCATGGCGAAGATTCCACGTTCCAGTTGGCGGCGGCGCATCGACCTGGGTGAGACTTTTGTGGTAAGTAGCTGATTAAAGTGGGCTTCGAAAAAGATCTTGGCTGCAACAGCCTTCTCAACCGTAGCAACGGATGGGTTGATCAGGCATGGTGCATCTTGACGAGGGAAGTTCAGCCAGTGTATAACGCAGTGGTCTGCCCCTAGCTGCTCCATGTGAGAGCCTATATGGGCCGCTTGAATGGACTCGTTGCGTACTCGATGCGTGGTCTCCGCAGACACAGGCCCACCAGAGGAGACGAGAGAGGTGGGTGCGGTGGATTGACTCAATGGTCCGTTGCTGCTCTCTGGACCGCTAGAGAATTGTGATGGGAGTGAGAGCACATCATCCATGTGATCTGGTGATGGTGTCTTCACGCTCAGGTTGTCCAGTCGCTCTTCTTTCGTCAAGACCGTGGGTCTGGAGCTCAGCTTCGGTCGATGGATGACCGTAGGATTGTGCAGAAGCGCGTTCGAGAGCTTGAGGGTGAGCTGCTTGGATAGGCTAGGTGTAGATCGGCTCGTATGTACGATTGGATGCTCGAATGGCCTTGTGCCTGTGACAGGCTCAGATTCACCGTCGAAGACAGCAGCGTTAGTGAGCTGGGTAAGTGAGGATCCGGTATGGTGTAAGGTTAGTTTGGGGGCGGTGTCGAAGATGTTAGGTACGCTAGGGCTTCGAGTGGTATGTAGGTCTTGAGACTGAGGAGGTTCCGGACGTTGAGTGCCATCAGATGCGTCCGAGGAAGTCTTGCAGGCCGCTATTGCAGCGTTGGCATCGAGCGCAGAACCTGTACGACAGTAAGATAACGTTGGAGCAGTGCGGGATAGAGGTCATGTACCTCTTGTACGGAACATGGATAAGATCTTGACGCCTTTCCGACGTATATCTTTAAAAGTTCGCACACCGCGTTGCGGTTTGAGGGGACCATCGCCGGTGCCGTCGAGTAGGCCATGGTTGGTGTGCTCGATAAGGCGGACCTTGCTCTTCTCGTTCGAACTCGACTTTGCGCCGTCAACGTCCTTCCGCTTTCGCGTCGTGACGAGGGACATCATCCTGGCGATGCGAATGATGTTTGGGTTGTCCAAGATACTGCTGGGTTAGTAACGGGTAACAATACAGCCAATGCTGACCGATGCTGGGCTATGCGTGGAGCATGATAGAGGAAGCAAACGAGAAGGCGAGAGAAAGACA
The DNA here is from genome assembly GCF_010093625.1 of Macroventuria anomochaeta. NCBI lineage: Eukaryota > Fungi > Ascomycota > Dothideomycetes > Pleosporales > Didymellaceae > Macroventuria > Macroventuria anomochaeta. The sequence goes on along the minus strand of NW_022985385.1, from coordinate 87,611 downwards.
TGTTCGACTGCGGAGGTATGGAAGGAAAGAGAGCTGGAGAGTGAGGTAGGAGATACTGAGAAGCAGATTCCTTATCGAAGTTGAGCAGTTGCTAAACGTCAACATCGCCATCACTACAGACGACCATTTCCAAACACCGCTTCAGCATAAGCACCAAACGCGTCGCGATGCGTCGAGCGAGAAGCGACCCAGTGTGCATGCAATCAACGTCGTCTCTGTGATTCAGCGCGTGTCAATCAGCATGAGGCTCTACAGCGAATAAGCTTTGTCACGGGAATAACGCCCTCTTGTGCAACAGCCGGACAGGGACAGGCATCTGCCAGCACACCTCGTGATGTGCACACTGGCCCCTGGAAGTCGCATGATCCAGATGCTCGCCCATGATTTGGCGGTGAATGAAGGGTCGGAGGCTGATAAGATCTCGAATACAAGCATCGTTGCGACCTCGTTGACTTCGTTGTCTCTGAACATCAACTCCAGTGCACCTTCTCATTGAGGCAGCGAAAGGGTCGAAGGTCTTGGGTGCATCTGTCAGCCCCGCTTTCTTCGCTTGTGGCGCTCTCTATCGCCTTATCACTCAGCATCTAGCACGTCACACGTCCACCCGCTCACCTCACCACCGCGTTTGGCAGATATCGACGAGGCTGGGACCTCTGAGTCTGAGACTTGAATTCGACACGCCTTCCGCAGTTCTCTTGGTGAGCGGTCTGCGTCACACTCTCGGTCTCTTCGGGAGCGTTACAGTGTGGGGTGCCGGTCGAGACTTCCTTGATGGTACAATAGCGCGTCGTGACATCTCTACGGCGACTCTCAGCAGAACCGTTTGGCAGCCGGACGACGGGTCAGCCGCCAGAGATACCGTCTCCACGGAGTACTAGGAAGCACATGCTGGTACTTGTATACCGCAACTCAAATCACGACTTGTTACCATTTTAATCACGCATAACGACACCTGATACCTTTCACCACGACTGCTACCTCTTACGATACCCAAGCGACCTCCAAGACCTCAAACCTGTTCTTGACTTTCGACAACCTGACCGATCTATGCAAACTCCGTATGCAACAGCCGCACAACAATACCTACTACATACCCAACGACAAACTACATCAACTACCATGGCGCCCACCTCCCCCACAACGCCCTTCCCGCTCTACCTCCTCCCCAGCATCCCCTTCCGCCGGCGCCGCAGCTCCGCACAATCGACGTCCACCATCCCCGCTTCACCCCCCTCACCCTCCTCCTCACCCTCCTCCTCACCCCCAGCACCAACATCCTTCCTCACCTCCACTCCAACGACGAACCTGCGCTGCACCAAATGCCTTGCCGACCTAATTCCCACCTCCTCCATAATAAGCAAAGGCTTCACCGGCCGCCACGGCCGCGCATACCTTGTCGCTCCACCACCACCGAATGCGTTATTACACCCTCCAAACGCCGCAAGTGGGTCGGGCGAAGAGGATGCATGGCGCCCCACCGAGCTGCCGAACACATTCATACACAAACCCGTTGCTAGGCAGCTAGTCACCGGGGCACACACGGTCAGCGATATAAGCTGCCGGTGCTGCGGCAGTGTGTTGGGATGGAAATACGTCCACGCCGAGGAGGAAACGCAACGCTACAAGATGGGCAAATATATCCTCGAGACTAAGCGCGTGGACAAGAGCGGCAACGAGTGGGAAGGTGAGGATGAAAATGGCCACATCAACACCGCGCTCGACGAGACCGAGATTCAATTCGACTCTCAAGACGAGGACGAGTGTGAGGATTTGTTCAGCGGAATTTGGAGCCCGGAACTCGCAAAGCGGAGGAGGAAGAACAAGGATTTCCGCAGACAGTGAGTGTGGAGATTGGCTGTCACCGATTGTTGTGGTTGTTTTTGCGGACGGCGCAAGGGATGGTTTACGAGGCGGGATTGGATTTATACCCCGCCATATGACGACACACGAACGATACACGATACATGATACACGATACACGATACCCCAACACTCCCTGGTAGGACTGCATTTCGGATGGCGCTGAGAGAAGGCGTAATGGTTTATTAGGGTTCATATAATAGCTACATAATACATCACGTTGAGCTGCGAATCAACAATCCCTGGTATACTCCCCAACATACGCCTAAGCAATACAGTCACCGATTGACGCCCTGACCTGCCACCACCTGACACTCACTTATAACATGTCAATCGAAGTTCACGCTCCCAAGCCCCCTCTGCTTTGCAGCCCGACACACTCCCGCTTTGACACGCCCAACAGCATCCTCCCACAACTTCTGCCCCTCGTCCCCACCCCCATTTCCACCGACGACATACTCCAGCCACTTGACAACACCAACGCACTTCCTCATGTTCCTCTCCTCAGCCACAAGTCTAGCCAGGTACTTTGACAGCGCATCAACATCTTCGGGATACGGCCCTTCGTCCGCGAACTCAGTGACCCAGTCCCTCATCGCGGCGCGGAGATCTGGTTCTCTATGTATCTTCTGCTTCGTAAACGTTGCTTGCTCGTGTCTGGGGACCTTGACGACGCGCTTAGCCGGCGGCTGGTGTTGGTTTCCACCAACGTTCGGCAGGTGCGTCGGTGCTTTGCTCGTCCCCGGCCGTGGACGCTGGAGCGCGAGACGGAAGGCGCGGAGTTTCGCTGCTTTGTGTTCGGCAATGACCTCCCTCCTGACATCCTCCGGCAGCGCAGCAAGAAACTCCGGATCCAACTCCCCCTCCTCTTTTCTCTGCACCTCACCGGCTACTTCCTCGCCGCGCTGTCTAGCGGGGTTCTTGAGGCTGATGAAATTCGCTTGCGTCAACGTCTTGCCGTCTTTGGAGACGGACTTCATATGGGCGGCCTGCGCCAACATGGCGCTTTTCGGGGGTCGGCCGCGACCGCGCTTGATTTGCGCTGGCCTTTTTGCGGGAATACCGATGATGCGGTTTTTTCGCGGGCTCTGGGGGAGGATGGTCTGGTCTGCGCCGCGCGGGCGGCGGGAGGGGGAGAATTGCGTTAGGCCTGCTGCGCCGTAGTGAGAAATGATTTCGGCTCGCACATCGGATGGGAGCGCGGCGAGGATCTCGGGGTCGAGTTGGGATTGTGCGGGGAGCGCTGTTGCGGCGAAGGGTAGGCGCCGAGATGGGGTTGATGGGCTGCCTGGTGCATGGATACTAGGGGAGTCGGCTCGGAGAGCAGCGGGTTTGGGTTGACGGGCTGCAGGCGTGGGTGAGGATTGGCGTGTTTGCCGCAGCAGCTTGGAGCGAATGTCTGAGGGGAGCTCAGCAAGGACTTTGGGATCCACCTGCGTGGGCATGATGAATTGCGTGCCCATCATGTTGAGTGGTCTACGGGAGGGCGTTGAGTGATTGAGCTCTGCAGCACCGAAGGCGACATGGTCCTCAGCAGTCGCAGGAGTCTTCGGTTTGCGTGGTGTTTCTGGGTCGTCTTGGATCGGGTCTGCGTCAGCGAAGGCTGGAGGTTGTTGTGCTTTGCGTATGCTGGCAGGTAGTGGGTCTGGTGGTGCAGATGGTAAAGAAGAGTCGCAGATGTCGGCAGCCTCTCTGAGTTCCTCAAAGATAGTGATTGGCTCCTCGATCGAATCTTCCTGTACAAGCGCCGGCTCTTTGCAAACACTGACCGGCTCATGGGGGGCATTGATATATACCTTCCGAGCACTGATCGGCGTCTCGATGATGCTAGCCGGGCCTTTGAGAGCACTCATTGGCTTGGTGGGCATCTTGAACTGGAGACGTCGCTGAGATCCATCAAGACTACCATCTGTGGCACTCTTCATAGGTTCAAGCTTCGTCAGCTGGACTCCAATGCCTCGCAGCTCGCCAGGCGAGAAGCCGAAGCCTCGCAGTATGCCCATGGCCTCCTTTGTCAGCACCTCTTTCGAATTCGTCGCGACGCCGAGAAGCAGGCTCTTGTTGAACGTGTCGCACTTCCCGTGACCAAGATGCTTCGGTGGCTCGATGGGTGCGTCTGCTGCACGGCGCATGATCTTCATGGTGAACTGCTTGCCCTTGACCTTCTCTTTCAGTAGACGCTTCTGCAGCTCACCACAAAGGCTTGTGATGAATTCTTCGGCTTGTTCCTGCGTTGCAAAGCGAACACCCCAGTTGACCTCTGCGGAGACAGATTTGCGGATCGCCTGCTCGCCCACTGCTTGCCTGTCGACGCCTCGCGAGTACTCGTACAGCTTCTCGCCAGTCTTCGGGCCAAGGATCTGAATGAGCCTCTCCTTTGTGAGCTCGCGAATGTCCTTGACGAGCTTGACCCCGACATCTTCGAGCTTTCCGCCGATCGACCATGCAACACCCGGGAGGTCCTGCACTTGAAGTTGGCCGATGAAGTCCAGAACCCCTTCTGGTTTGATCTGGTGCTGTCCTGCTGGCTTCGCCTTCCTCAGGGCCACCTTGGCCAGCAGGATGTTGCCGCCAATGCCGACGGACACGTCACAGCCGGTTTGAAGCTTGACCTGCTCCCGCAAAGACTTTGCGATCTCGTCAGCTTTGGCTTGCTCGCGGCAAACGGCGCCCTCGTTCATCTGGCGACCATCGCTCCCACCGACCGCGATGCACATGTTTGAGACATCTACCAGGGCCTCGTCGATACTGACACTCTGAACAAGGCCACCAGTTGCGAGTATCGCGTCGTAAAACGCTCGACTGGCTTCTTCGTAGGCGGGGAAGTCGTACGGTAGAATCTTCAAATCTGGACACAGCTCCATGGCACGCTTCATCCACATGCCGTTCTTCACACCGTACTTGCGGGCAGGGTAGTTGCAGCTTGCAATCTCCGATCCGCTGCCTTGGCCGTGCGCAACCACAGCCGGCTTGTTCTTGAACTCGGGCTTCTTCTTCAAGCTCACGGCGGCGAAGAAGCTGTCGAAGTCAACATGCAGAACATATCGTCGGGCGCCAGGAACGCGCTTCTGCTTCGCTTTCTGTGTTGCCGTCTTCTCGCTAGCCATAGCCTGCAGCTGGGACTTCAGGTCTGCCTTCCATGTCGAAAGGTGGTGTAATCGAGACTCGCGGTAATACTGTTCAAGGAAGTCTGGGTCGACAACAGTCGACTTGCGCGTCTTGGGATCCCGCAGAAGGATTGCGTTGTGCTCCTCCGCCGTCAGCTGCATCTTTCGAGGATTCGCGGCAACTTCGGCTGCGTGAATACGATCCTGAGGCGGCGTAGACTTCCTCCTCTTGCGCGGCTGCGGTTTGGCTGGCATAGGGTCCGCGTCCGAGCTGTCGTGCAGCTCGTCGGCCATGTCACCAATGTTCCCAAACTCGTCCGGAGACGGTTCAAGCGCGCCTGTCGGGCTCGTCTTTGGCGGCGTCACGAGATTCTGACCCTTCTCGTTGGCTCTGGGCGCCTCGCCGCTCGAGAGCTCTTGCGGCTGGTGTGAGGGCGGCAGGTCCTCGACCGCGTCATCGTCCGGGGTGGGCAGCTCCAGCCGGGAGAGGCGCGAGCGATTCGGTGCTTGTGATGTGGGAGGCGGTGGAGCCGGACTCGCACGCAGCTGGCTTGTGTACCAGCTGGTGTCGGTCTGGTCGCGGTAGCCCCTCTGTCTGTTGTTCACCGTGCTCACCACCGTCCCGTTGTTGAAGGCCAGGACTTTCTGCCTCTCGCCCTCGTCGGCCACGCGGTAGTCGTTCCACGGGAGCAGCTTGCCCGCCGCTATGCTGTCCACCACCCACCCCGGCTTCACAACACGGTACTGGCGGAACTCGATGACCTTCTTCGGCGTCAGGCTGCTGGCGATGATGTGGGTGACGGCTGTCTTGCCGTCGAGGTACTGCATGAACCCGCCGCCATGCTGGACGATGAGCGTGTGTAGGTCGTTGAGCGACGGCTGCGTGTAGCCGTTGACGTGGGCGACAACACCGCGGAACAGGCTGGGCCTGTCTCCTGCCCGGGCGCGCATGTCGGCGTCGAGGTTCTGCAGCTTGATCTTCTTGCGTCGGAAGTAGTCGGTGAAGCCGCCAAAGGCAGACCCGCCATACTCCTCGCCGTCCTCGCCATCGAACGTGTGGGCGGCGATGCGCTTGCGCACCGAGTCTGAGTTCTTCTCCAGGCGTGAGCCCATGGTTGCGGCGTCCTAGTCGGGCGGATGCTTGTGCGTCATGGAGGCCGGGGTCATGATGCGGGGTGCATAGCCGTGTGTGACGGTGGTGGTGTTGCTGGCCGGTGTGGGGCTGGTGGTCAAGGGGAACGCTGCTGACGCGAACGCGTTGGCGCGGGATCACGTGTGGCCCCACTGTGCCCAAGCCGGCAGCCGCAGCTAGGAGTCGACTGCGAGAACAGCGAATAGCGAGTGGGGGGATGGGTCGAATGCGAGGGCGCACAGCATCGCAGCAACCAGTGCGTGGGACTCAGCAGCGTACTGGAAGCCCTCCGACATCATCTTGCTGTTGGACGGGCTGCCCTCTGTGTTGCAGGCAGGGCTGGATGCAGCACTGTGCCAATCTACGGGCTTCACCGTGAAGCCTGGAAAAGGTCCTCTGCAAACACGAGATGATTGATACAAGACGATTGATGCAAGACGATTGATACGAGACGGTTGATACGAGACGGTTGGTACGAGACGGTTGATACGAGGCGATTGTTTCCTGCACGGAAAAACACCCTGCAGTCCCCTTCCACTTGCAAGCTTGCAGAAGGTCATCACATTTGTTTGAACGCGTCCGCTCCCTGTGGGGTTGCGAGAGAGTTGGCACAAGTCGAACGCCGCCGCGGTTGCTATCGATACACTAGCGGACCCACATTTCGCCGCGGGCGGTGAAGAAGGCTGTGAAGCTTCGAACTTTTTAATTCTATGGCACCTGGGCCGAGAAACTTCTTCCACCTCACCTCCCTGCAACCACCAATCCCCAGGCTGCGCAATCTCGTAACCTCGCCCTTTCGCATACGCTTGAATTGCGAAAACACGCCCCTATCTACAGAAGAAGAAAGCACCGCATACTCTTCAGGATGCCTTCCGCAGTTCCTGCTGGCGTCTACGGGCGTCGCATTCCCGTTGGCGGCCTGCCCATCCCCGCTGCCGTCGACCCTTCGGCTGCTGTATGTGCATGAGCTCGGTGTGCGTGAAAATTTTGCTGACTGACTCCAGTTCCGCATCACCATGGCCGCTATCGATCCCAGCGCCGAGCCCCAGGTCGACGAGGAGCACAAGGTTCCTCGCGCTACTCTGAGGATCATCCGCGTCCCCATGGACCTCGATGACGACGAGGATGACGAGGATGACGAGGACTTTGACGGCGAGGACGTCGAGAGCATCATTGCCAAGCTGCGCGCTGGTGGTGTCGCTCTTCCTGAGGAGGATGAGGACAGCGAGGAGGACAGCGAGGAGGACAGCGATGATGAGTCCAACGGCGGCCCCAGCGACAAGGCCAAGTCCAAGAAGGCCAAGCAGGCCGCTCTCAAGAAGAAGATTGCCCAGGAGCTCGCGGAGGACGAGATGGAGATCGATGCCGTCAACGGCAAGGGCAAGGGCAAGATTTCTGCCAACGAGGCCAGCGATGAGGACGATCTCGACGACGAGGATGATGATGAGGAGGAGGACGAGGTTGAGGAGTTTGTTCTCTGCACCCTCGACCCCGAGAGGGTACGTTCTTTTCGACGACATGTCGACGTTCACGACAGCTAACAGCGCGTAGAACTTCCAGCAGCCCCTCGACATCACCGTCCGCGAGGGCGAGGAGGTCTACCTGCAGGTCGACGGCACACACGACGTTTTCGTCACTGGAAACTACGTTGCCTTCCCCGAGGGCGATGACGAGGAGGACGAGGAGGATGACTACGACGAGGAGTACGACCTTTCTCCCGATGAGGATGAGCTCGACCTCGACGAGATGGACGAGTCTGAGGACGATGAGCTCGATGGCCTCGAGAACCCCCGCGTCACCGAGGTGGATTCTGAGGAGGAGGAGGCACCCAAGCTTGTTGACACCAAGAAGAACAAGAACAAGAACAAGAACAAGCGCGCCGCCGAGGAGGAGGCTAGCCTCGACGACCTGATCAGCAAGGCTGCCACCAACGGCGAGCAAAAGGCCGCCAAGAAGGTCAAGAAGAACGACGGCCAGGCCGTTGCTGCCGCCCAGGAGCCCGCAAAGAAGGCTGAGAAGGTTGAGACCCCCAGCAGTGACAAGAAGAAGGTACAGTTCTCCAAGAACCTCGAGATGGGCCCCACTGGCTCGCCCAGGGTTGACGAGAAGAAGGAAGCCGCAAAGCCCGCCGCAAAGGGACCCCGCAACGTCAGCGGTGTTACCGTCGACGACAAGAAGGAGGGCAAGGGCAAGGCTGCCAAGAAGGGCGACCGCGTCGAGATGCGCTACATCGGCAAGCTGAAGAACGGCAAGGTCTTTGACTGTAGGTGTTGATCATTTACGTCCTTCGAACCACACTAACTCCAATACAGCCAACAAGAAGGGCAAGCCTTTCGCCTTCAAGCTCGGCGTCGGTCAGGTCATCAAGGGCTGGGACGTTGGTGTCGCTGGCATGACTGCTGGCGGCGAGCGTCGCCTCACCATCCCCGCTGGCATGGCCTACGGCAAGAAGGGTGCTCCCCCGGACATTCCCCCCAACTCTGACTTGATCTTTGACATCAAGTGTATCTCGGTCAACTAAGCTGCTCAACTGTCCGTTTACGCATATCCGAGGACCCACCCACCTCCTGTACCATGCCGCTACGCTCCACTCGAGTGCATGAGTATAATTCTTGATTGATTTTCCCTGCATAAGCGATGTATGAGATATCCGACTTGCATACTGGTTGTAGATGTGCGAGGAGGACGGATTTCTCGCACGAGCATGCATGCCTTTTCCTATCTGTCTGATCATCTAGCGAGGCGTAGACACGCTGAGGAAGCTACTAGAAAAGTAATGGAGTTCCGGATAGTTGTGTAGTCAGTCGATATGATCGAGTTTCGATTGATTTCATGCGATCTGTGATGATCTCTTCCTTCAACATAATCTCAAGAGACATACGCTCGTGTTCGAACCCTTAGCCATCAGTCGTCAGACGGAAGATTCTAGTGCAGCATTAGCGCGGTGCACGAGCCGCTTCTCCTCATTTCATTCTGCACCACACCAACGTTCATCCACCACGCATCACCCTCAGCCCTCAACGCCAACGTTCCACTACCTACCTTCAACGTCGCCCGTTCTCGGACCAGTCAGCACCTTTGACCTCTCAGTCATCAACAACCCTCACTGCACGCAGCAACTCCTCCGCAAGCAGCGCAACTGTGGCACTCCTGTAGCAATGGCGATCACCATGAAACGAAACAGTAGTAGTAGTAGTAGTAATTGTAGCGTCCGCTCGTACACCTCGTCGAGCGGAGAGGCCCGCGCTACCTGCTACGCCGTAAGCCTTCGCGATACGGCGGTCAACGGCTTCCACTACAGCACTACGGGGGCCGCCGGGGTCGAGTGGTGGGCCTGAGGTCGGCTCGGTGAGTGTCTCCCATCCCAGTCGCAAATCGCTGCGGGAGCACGGCCAAAGGATGGTTTATTGACCATCCGCAGGGAATCCCATCACCCCCTTCAAGTCCCCCCCTCGCCGCCAGCAACACTCTGCAGAGTAAGGCGCGCAGAGGGGGGGCAGCATACACCATCGCGGTTGAGTGTGAGAGACTCTTCTGCGAGACACTGCGGTCTGTTTTCCTGGGTGAGGGGAATCAGCGCCAGCAGGACTCGCTTGTGGTGGGTGTGCTTAACAACAACGATCAGTACGCAGCACCCGACTACGGCACGCCCGGCTCGGTGCAGGAGGTCGCGGCTGGCTCTGGTAACAAGAGCATCGTGACAGACTGTATTGAGATGTGGGATTATGTCGGCGGGATACGCTTCCGTGGGTTTGTTGCGGAGAAGCGGGATGAGAAGGCCATGTTCGTCTTCTTTGATCAGGCGGTTATGCAGTCCTCTGGAGATCTGAAGGCTGGGTACGCACATTTACTCTCCCACCCTTGGACAACGCACTGACATTTTCCAGCCTCATGGCCCTCCTCGAGCTCTGCGAAGTACCCTACTTCAGCTGCGACCGCCTTGTCGTAGCGCTCGACCGCACCGCCGATTCGACATCTCTGATGAAGGATCTTGGCTGGATCGGCTTTGGGCTCACGACGCTCGATGACTTCGTGCCGGACGAGGATATCGAGGCCGAGGTTACTAGCCAGCAGTGGCTGTTCATGGAGACGGAGACATAGACCTAAGAGTGGCAGTGAGGAGGGATACATCAACATGGTTGCATGGACGATTTGCGTGGTGGGTGGTGTGGATGATGGGCGCTGCTTGTGCACTGCTCGCGCGGGTGAAGAGGGCGACTTCTGTTTTGCAATTGATTTCATTTCCTCTTTTTATTGAATTTACTTTCTGTTCTGCTATAGGGACGGTGTTGGTGTCGCGGGTCCCACTTGCGTATACCTCAGATTTCATTGCAACTGACGTTTGTCAGGCGTTGTAGGTCTTCTATCGAGCCATCAATCTATCTTTCCCGCTTGCACTGCATTACTGACTCCTACATTTTGTGACCTGTGATCCGACAAGCGTAACTTTGATGGTGAAAGTAGGAAGGGGCTAGCACGGCACCGCGGCACTTGACGTCAGCCTTGCCCCGCATTCCTGGCACCAGTGAGAGCGCTGTGCAACACACCAACGGGATTTTTTAGGGCTTCTCACTTTGTAGCTTGCCGTCGATGCAGGTCCTGTAGCCAATCATATGAGGTATTGTGGCTTGGGCTTACGCCTTGCATACAGGTGCGCTCTCAGCACCCTTCCTCTATGCCTGATGCGGTATTATTTTAAAAAAAAGCAACTCTTATATAGAACGAAGGCCCCTCCGAACTCTCTACGAGGGCAGCAACTAGTACTGATCACTCACATCTCAGGCCACAACATAGAAACGCGGAATAGTCTTTTGGTAGCAACAAGTTGTCGTAGTTGTGGTTATGGTTGGCGAATTATAATGGAGAGGTGCCATGTTTGTCGCCTTCGAAGAAATCCGCAAAAGACAAACATGCGGTGGCTTTGGCTCTCTTTCTGGAGGAAGATGTGGAATTCGAACATTGAAGGTACAGAAACATTGCACTTGAAATCGCCGAGACTCGAGATACAGAACAGAAGCATTTGTGGAAGAAGCCCAGGCATGCCGTTTTTGGTTATATACTTGCGTCAGATGCCATTCCAATGTCCCAAGAGGTTTTCGGAGCCATGTAGACCTACCGAGTGCTCCCGAAGGTGCGCTCATATTTCATGGTTTAACACCGGCACACAGAGAAAACTGCAGACAGAGGGTGCCAAATTATATATAACCTCGAGGCCATGGACATGTTGTGAGCACGCTTTGGAAGAGAATATGAAAGATCTAATATTTTTGAAGAATCTTCGGGCATCCGAAACGCGGAGAAGAAGAGCTACACATGGAATGCTTTGAACGAGCTTTTGGTCCATGATTAAGCTTGAGTGTGTTTTTTGACGTCGAGTCGATTCAGATTCGGCAAACATACGCTCGAGCATTTATTGAAAAATTAACTTTGTCTAGCGTCAGTGAAGTGGGATGGATGCCCTATCCTGTGTTTAAGAGACACATACCGTCCGCATAGGTCTATCTGCAGAACGGCAGAGATATTCGACATAGGACCGAGGGCCTGTCTTTTTGCAGCGAGTCGTGTGCATCTCCAGGAGTCCAGGAGACATTTTGTGTGATCTTCGCGTTCAGCCAGGATGACACAGGTCAAGGGCAGATACAAATTGTCGACTCCCGTCCAAGCATCGTCGATGCATGAGAATCGTGAAGATGGATGTCCGGCGTGAAGAAAGCTTAGACACTGGCGCTGAGAGAAGCAGTAGCAGGACATGGGCCAGGCATCCAAGAATCTTTGCCCCATTCCACTCTCCACGTGTTTTCGGTCCTATGTTGCGGATCCGATTGCAAGCTTTGATGTCACTACAAACCAACTTGTGTACAAATCAGCTCAAAGCTTTCAAGGACCTGCGGTACGCGGTACAGGGTACTACAGTCTGACCAGGTGCTCAGATGCCGACTGCTACGCGGACCGATCCCGTATCCGTTGGTGAGCTCGTCATCCCGTCACCCCCGGAAGTACCTTCGCTGTGTCCTGGGTTGAACAGCAGATACTCTATGCAGTCGGCAAATGTCGAGAAGGTTTGCTGTTTTTACGAGCAGTCTCATCTAGACTCCGAGGTTTGAGCTGTTTGGCCTAGGTAAGTTCCAAGCAGACGCAGATCTAACGGAACGCAAACAAACCCTAAATCGACTCCAGCACGATCTACGAGACGCCTCTGGATTTGATGTCAACCAGATATGAAGTCACGTCCGCTGTTTATTGAACGTCTTGCTCGATGACAGATACGCTTGATAGCGATTCGCAAGCCCTCAAACAATGCCTATGATCGACGTACATCATCATGTCCAGTCGCCCCTTTTCAGAAGAGGTTCCATCCCGCCTATCTTTGATGCCGGCCTCATCGCTAGCAGGGACCACGAGTTTTCAACGAGGCTGGCTGTGGATGCAGCGTGGCAGACTGGAACCTCGAGAGCGACCTCGGGCTATGCAAAAGCATCGGCGTACGAACCACCATCCTCAGGCACACCGCACCGGGCCCCGGCTCAAACCCGATCCCATCGAGGCCGCAGCGTTCGCTCGGAACTTAATCGCCGCAAAGCCGTCGCCTCGTGTACTCGACGCACCCAGTCTACACGGCGCCGGTCAATGCCTCGCTGCCGCAGTCCATGCTGGACTTTCCCCACGAAACCGCTCGCGCGGCCATGGACCTCATTGTGACGGACATGTTGTGCACGCACGCCCGGCAATGCAAAGATCATCCTGTCTCATGGCTGGGGAACGCGGGCCATGATCGTGGGGCGCGTAGCTGCATTGCAACCCTTCACATCCGGTGCGCAAAAGAGCGCTGAGGAGATTCGCGGGGAGGTCGGGTGGTTCTATTTAGATACTGCGCTGTGCAGTGTCCCAGAGCAATTGGTGGCATCGCAGAGCATTGCAAATCCGGGACATGTTCTTTTTGGGAGTGATCTCCCGTATGCTCCTGTCCTTGCCGTACGTCACTTCACAGAGCAGCTTCACGCGAGTGCGGAATTGAGTGAGGAGCACTTGGAAGGTATAAATGGCGGCTGTTGAGATTGTATCGATAGCAGGCGGAATGGATAGACTCGTTCCCTCGTTAGGGCATTTGCACGTCGACTTTGACTTCTACAACATTCCTCGTCTCTAAACTATGAATAGGGTGAGGTTCGTGCACTCTCCAAGCTATGTCGAACCGCTTAACCATAGTTGAAAGGATTCCTGCAAAGTGGACAGCTCGAGCTACCACTGCTCTTAAACCACTTAAACAAACACGCGCCGTGGAACGCATTCCTGCAAGTGCCGCACCGCTTATCAGGGACCTTCCTGTCAGGCCCAACGATACTGTAGCAGATAGCGCACTCAGTCTGTCCCTTCAATGCACCCTCAACATTCCTGCGCCACGTACTCAACGCATCAATGAGTGATCCATTGAAGATGGTGATAGCACCAAGACTGGTGCGCAGCCAAGACTGCCACTTCTGCTCGTTAACAGCGACGCGATTCAGGCCTTCGATGTGCGCGTTGGCCAAGGGGAAGGCAGGTGGAAGCGAGATCCGCATGCTCATCGTCTGTTCGTCGAGTAAATAGCTCGCCGTAATCTCGCGAGCACGCGGCGCGACACGAACGCCGAACGTGTCGTCTGTCGCTGTGCCGGCCCAGGTTGTCACGCTGTCGAGCGCTGCGGCGATGACGGGTGGTGAGATGTGTTTCTCAGTCCAAGGCTCAAGGGTCACGGCGATGGCTCTCGACCTGCTTGTGAGCGCATTGAACCAAGACTTTGTGAGGGAAGGGGTGTGCAGGAGGGTCAGGTAGTAGAGATGTGTGAGAAGCAACTGGATGTCTTGTTTTGGTGACTCGGTGTCGGGGCGGTAGGTTGTGACGTCGAGTCTGGATACGTCGACGGGCTTGTTGTGCGCATGGCCGAGGAAGTCGAACGTGAAGTCGAGGAGGCCGGGGAGGTGGTCGCCTTCTTTGATGTGGTCGATGTAGTCGTTCTTGACTTTGAAGGACTGTTATTGTTAGTGATGATATAGAGACGGATGTAGAGGCACCTACCGCGTGCTCGAGGTGGTCAAAGACAAGCAACCAGCTCAACAAGTAACCCCTCAACGACAGCGGGGCACTGCGCTCAAAGTTGACCTCCGCCAATGCTGCAACTGTTGGCGCCTCGATGATCAACGAAAGTAGTTCTTCTGGTAGGCGAGCTGTAGTCTTGGATAGTGCAGAATCGATAGAGATCTGCTCTTGTGCGGCAGGAATCTGCTTGTGCAAAATGTCGAACGCAGTTTGTTGAACTGGTTGTGACTCCACATAAAGCAGTGGGTAAAGCTCCTCGGCCGAGTCGAGGTGCTGCAATGGCACCTTGGCAATCTGGCGGGCAAGGACCTCATTGACTATCTTCAGAGGCTGATGGAACTCATCTGGGAAGTGCTGTGAGTGCTTGAGCAGGTTGATCAACCCCGCCGCAATCGTCTGCTCGGTCTCCTTCCAGACCTCAAGAAGATCATCGTTGGGATCTTCACCCTCCGTCAGCTTGCGTAACTGCTCATAGAGCTTGAGAGACGCATGTGTGAAGGGAATTGGGCTGCTGGCTTCGACCTCAGTTCCTTGTAGCTCAGTCGTACTGGACCAGGCTGTTGACAGTGCGTTAAGGATTTCACCCCAATGCTCGCCGTACAGGTCACTCATGAGTGGAAGCAAGGAAGTCAATGCGCGACAGACTTCTGCTCTGATCTCCACTGAACCATGGGCCGTGTCCAGCCAAGGCACAACATGCTTGACGAAGAAGACGAGGCGCTGCTTGGCGATAGTCTCGGTGATATGATCTTGAGAGAGCACTGCGTTGAGCACGACAAGCTGACTCAATCCCTCTTGTGGCTTTTGGTCGATATCAAGGCCGGTAAGATCCGCGATGAGCTCATTGCACATACGCTCGCAGGCCTTCGATGCTGCGAGTGGCTCTTCGAACGCGGTCAGGTACGCAAGGAGAGGGACAACCTGCTTGTTCTTTCTGATGGTCTTGAGGGTGTCTTGCACCTGTGCGGTCCACGAGCTCTTCCACCCGTGGAATGTGATGGCACGTGAGACCAGTGTACTGTAGGCGCGCGCAGCATAGTAGGCCTGAGCAGAAGTGCTTGTGTCGATTCGACCAAGAAGATCCTGGGCCCAAGTCAACAACGAGTCCTCGTCGTTGTTTTTGGCCAACGAAGACATCGATCCGCTCACTCTTGTTAGCTCTTGTGTGGTGAACCCTGAAGCATCAGACTTGAATGACATTGCGTCATTCTCCGTGTCAGCACTGTAGTCCGTCCACAGACCATTCGCACCCGCGAGGCTAAGGTTGTCCCCAACGAGCTGGACAGTAAGAGCCAGGTTGCGCAAGTAAGCGTCACGCACTTCGATGGGTGCGGTTTGCACCCTGAAACGTGGGATCCTGGAAAGCTTTGCTACATACTGTGCAATGCGATATGCTGCAGCGTAGCCGTCCGCGTCACGACTCATCTTCCGGATGTCGGCAGACGCGACAGCTGGCTCCACCAGATAGGCAGCGCCATTGAGTGTGTTCGTGATAGCCAGCGCAGATTTGGGCGCAGAAGCCAGGAACGGGGCCAGAGCTGCATCCCAGTCGTCGGTGCTCGGGAACAAGTTCGCATTCTCTTCCCAACTTTGGGCTGGCCTCAGCGACTTCTCGGCCAGCTCCACCAAGGTCTCGACCGATACCGATGACGGTGTTGCGTCTCGCAGACCCTGGTGGATGAGATCGTACATTGAGTTCTGCGTGCCGGCATCAGACGCGAGGACTGTCTGTATAGATGCACTGACAGTGGCTGCACCCTGTGCAATGTCGTCGCTGGGTGACTCAGAAGCGCGTAACAACGCTTGGAGGAGTTCTCCGCCTTTCGGTGTGGCGGCAAATTCTCGCAGCATGGACGGGTTCGACTTGACGATCTGGCGCAGGCCTTGCAGCGAGGAAGGCGCATGCTGCGATATCGACAGCGACTGTGTCAGGTAGGCTAGAACGTCGTCGGTGGTCTCTGGAGCCAAGATCTTGGCCTGTGATTGAAGGATACGCGTGAACGAGTCCCACTCCAAAGAGCCCTGGACAGCTTCATGCACGTTGGACTTGACGAAGCTCTGTAGCTCGGCGTCAGAACTGGCCAGATCAAAAGATGCTGGGATCTTGGGGGACGTGAGCAAAGCCTCGAGTGCCGTGGTCTTGACCGCAGAGTCGTCTGCCTTCAAGACTGCCTTGAGTGATGCGCTCCAAGCACTCTTGAAGACTGCAGAGTCCGAGAAAGAATACAGGATATCGACCAGGTAGGTAGAGGAGGGCGACAGAACGATGGCGGGGAGGTCACCTTCAACAAACTGCTCAAGCTGCTGTCCACTTGTTTCGCTGATCGAGTCCTTGTTGCGGGACAGCACTGCCGCAATCGTGCCTGCAGCGCCATACGGCTTTCCGTTCCTGTTCTTGACGACTGTCAAAGCCTCGGTGATGATCGAAGACTCGGCATCCCTGACACGTTGCACCAGCCGTGGGTCCGCATTGACCTTGAGAGCCTGCTCTTGCAGTGTCGCATACCGTGTGCCATGTTGCAATACCCCTGTCTGAGACTTTTCATAATCCTTCGACTGCTCTGGCGCAGAGGTCTTGATGTCGTCGGTGAGTCGCTGGGCGTACTGTGGCCATTGTCCCGAGAGCGCCCCGGTGACACCATCAACCGCCAGCGCTCGAGCAAGGAGGTTGCCTGCACTCGCGGGAATGGTCCATTGTGACGTCTCCGCCGAAGGACACAGGTACTGGCTTATGACAGGCAGCACCATGTCCTGTATGAACTTCTCCTTATCGCCAGCTGATAGCCGTGCATTGACCAAGGATAAGATCTCAAAGTACGCAGTATAGGCGGCATCCTGGCTGTATTTGGCCTCGTTCTTGCTGGTCACACCGGCCTGGAGAGCAGCGAGAAGCTCTGCAGCATCGGCCGCCTGGCTAGGCAGGACTTCGGCAGGTATCGCCCCGAACAGCTCGACCAAGCGGGTCCAGTAGTCCTGTGGGCCGAACTGCGAGCCCTTCTTCACGAATTGCCGTAAGCGCCTGTCGACCGCTGTCTTGCTCCTGTAGTGTTCGGTCCACGCGGTAGGGTGAGCTGTGGTGAGCTGGACGAGGGCCTCGAGGTAGTCGTATGCGGAGCCGGTCTGGTCAGAGTTGAGGGCAACTGAGAGGTAAGCCTTGCTAATGGTCTCGAGATTCGCAGCTGCTGCGCCGGGCTGCTTCACCAAACACGTCTTCAGCAGCCGGTGCAGCGAGCGCCGTATGGAGACGTCTGCGTGTGATGCAAAGTCCCACAGCTTCTTGGCGCTCAGCAGCGTGTCGTAGTCGCTTTGGAATCTTGACAGCTCCTCGGGCGCCAGATTGGCCAGCAGACTCCCCAGCAGCGCTAGGCATGCGGATATGACCCTGCTGTACTTTGCCTGTGCATCGTCTGCGCTGACGGTGCGCTCGTCGCTGAGGGTGGCGGTGCTCTCCTTGTCGACTGCATCGCGGCAGTACTCGAGTATGGGCTGCTGGTAGGCTTTGCGGATGTTCTGGATCTTCTCGGGCGTGGGGAAGACCTGGCGCAGCGAGTTCTGTGTCGCGTCGACCACGGCGCGGTCGCTATCGTAGAGACCGCACAGCCAGGCTGCGACGCTCTTCGGCATGCGTCGGGCAATGCGCTTGCCCGCGGACACCGCCATGAGGCCATGGACGGTGTGGGACAGCTGGCGGACAGCCTTGGCGTTCTCTATCGAGGTGCGCGGGTACACGGTGATCTGATTGCTTCATTACTAAAGCGTTCTTCTCTACAGCTACGCCTAGCACAACTGACCCATGCTTCCAACACGCCCTCCTCTACCGGCTCCCGCAGCGCCGCAACGTAAGTCTGCAGGTCCTCGAGCGCCTTTGCCTTGGTTGTGCTGTCCTTCTTCAAAAGGTTGCGGAAGTAGACTACAACATTGGGGTCGGATATCGACGACAGGTTGGGCGGCTCTGCCACATATGACAGCTGCGACGCGCTGCCTCCAAAGCTCCCACCAAACGCGGGGGCGCTGCCAAACGTCGAAGCAGCACGCGCACTGCTGGCGGAGGCCTTTGCCGCGCGCTTGCTCATGCTGCAAGTGGTATTATACGTGTCAACAAGAAAAGAAAAGGGAAGGAGCGACGCCGGGCAGCACAACCAGCTATAATTGTATTGTGTGAAGCACCAGAAGCCGAAGTTTGCGTGAAATGTGCCCACCAAACGATGACGATGCCACAAGGGCGCAGTGGGGCGATCCAGCACCCCTGTCCAAACGCTAGGGCCGAACATGTGATGGCGCGTTTTGGCATGGAGGCAACGCGCTTTGTCTCTCACGGACAAACTCCATCGCCACGACAGCTTCCGCGCGGGCGGTCGTCAGCATGAAGTTCTTCATAGAGTAAGTGATGTCCAGTATGCTCGCCTCCGTATCTTCAAACGCCCTTCTGAGCGTGATGCTGTGGTTTAGGCGGTCGGTCTGAAGGCACCTACCAGTCGTGGGCCTCTCATTGTCATAAACACCTCCAGGCTCCTCCAACGCACTTCGTCTGGTTGCCCTACTTCACTATCACTCGCTCTCTTCTGTTGCACTCTGCTTTGATTTCACTCGTTCTGATATCATCTTACACCTTGTCTATCCGTGCCTATACTCACCTTTCCACAGTAACCTCCCGGTGCTCTTCCCGTACCCCCGGGTCTACCCAGAGCAGTATGCCTACATGTGCGATCTTAAGCGCACCCTGGACCAGGGCGGGCACTGCGTTCTGGAGATGCCTTCAGGCACAGGTAAAACTGTGTCTTTGCTTTCCCTCATCATAGCCTACCAGCAGTTCTATCCGGAGAAGCGGAAGCTCATTTACTGCTCTCGAACCATGTCCGAGATCGAGAAGGCGCTAGCCGAGCTGAAAGCACTGATGAAATATCGCACGCAAGAGCTAGGCCGCGAAGAAGAATTCCGCGGGCTCGGCCTCACCAGTCGGAAGAACCTCTGTCTGCATCCGAGCGTCAAGCGCGAAAAGAGTGGCAATGTTGTCGATGCGCGGTGTCGCAGTCTCACAGCAGGCTTCGTGAAAGAGAAGAAGGAGCGTGGCGAGGATGTCGAACTATGCGTGTACCACGACAACCTAGATCTTCTGGAGCCACACAACCTGATACCACCTGGCGTTTTTACATTCGATGGGTTACTGAAGTACGGTGAGCAGCAGAAGCAGTGCCCTTACTTCACAGCACGCCGGATGATGCCCTACTGCAACGTCATCATCTACTCGTACCACTATTTGCTGGACCCGAAGATCGCAGATCGCGTATCGAAAGAGCTTTCGAAGGACTGCATCGTCGTCTTTGACGAGGCTCACAACATCGACAACGTATGTATTGAGTCGTTGAGTATCGACTTGACAGAAGATGTATTGCGCAAAGCTACAAAGGGAGTCAACAATCTAGACCGAAAGATCACCGAGATGAAGACTACCGATGCAGAGAAGCTTCAAAACGAATATGCAAAACTTGTTGAAGGGTTACGTACAGCAGAAGAAGCTCGCACAGAAGACGCCTTCATGGCGAACCCGGCATTACCGGACGACTTGCTCACCGAAGCAGTACCAGGCAATATTCGGCGAGCAGAGCACTTTGTCGCGTTCCTCAAACGCTTCATTGAGTATCTCAAGATTCGAATGCGCGTTGTACAAGTCATTTCAGAAACACCTCCCTCTTTCCTCGAATCTCTTAAGAACGCCTCTTTCATCGAACGCAAACCACTACGCTTCTGCGCTGAGCGCTTGACCTCGCTCGTACGCACACTGGAACTCACAAACATCGAGGACTACCAGCCACTTCAAGATGTCGCGACATTTGCTACCCTTATCGCAACATACGAAACCGGGTTCCTTCTCATCATCGAACCCTTCGAATCGGCAACCGCCCAAGTACCCAACCCAGTACTTCACTTGACCTGCCTTGATGCTGCAATTGCCATCAAGCCCGTCTTTGAGCGCTTCTATTCTGTCATCGTTACATCTGGAACGATGTCTCCTCTGGACATGTATCCTCGAATGCTCAACTTCAACACCGTCGTGCAAGAGTCGTTCACCATGACACTTACACGCAAGTCATTCCTTCCCATGATCGTCGACCGCGGCAGCGATCAAAACCAGATCACATCCGGCTTTGAGCACCGTGGCGACATCCAAGTACAACGTAACTTCGGCAACCTTCTCATCGAATTCTGCAAGCTCACACCCGACGGCGTCGTCGTCTTCTTCCCCTCCTACCTCTACATGGAGCACATCATCTCTGCCTGGCAAGGCATGGAAATCCTCGATACAGTCTGGAAATACAAGCTCATCCTCGTCGAAACGCCCGATGCGCAAGAAACAGCACTTGCGCTCGAGACCTTCAGAACTGCATGCAACAACGGCCGTGGGGCGGTCCTACTCTGTGTCGCACGTGGCAAGGTCTCCGAGGGTATCGATTTCGACCACCACTACGGGCGCACTGTGCTCTGCATGGGTGTCCCCTTCCAGTACACCGAATCCCGTATTCTCAAGGCGCGTCTGGAATTCCTGCGCGAAACGTACCGCATCAAAGAACAAGACTTTCTCTCCTTCGACGCCATGCGGCACGCCGCGCAATGTTTGGGTCGTGTCATCCGCGGTAAAGACGACTACGGCATCATGGTACTGGCAGACAAACGCTTCAACAAAAAGATCACGCAGCTGCCGAAGTGGATTCAGCAGGGTCTAGATCAGAAGAGCACGAAGCTGAGTGTCGATCAGGCGGTCGGCACGGCGAAGCAGTTCTTGCGCGATATGAGTGTGCCGTTAAGTAGGCAGCAGGCGGAGGGTTATTCGAGCTGGGGTATTGAGGAGTTGAAGGCGCATCAGAAGAAGAAAGGCGAATTGGGGATTAGTGGGACGGATTACACTGCGCTGCGAGCTCTGGAAGGAAGGGCAGCGGCTGAGCATATGGATGAGGGCGACGGGTTTGGGGAAGGGTTGAAGGAAGATGAATTTGGTGGGCAGGATATGGACGATGTCATGGCTGATCTGTAGTTTAGAGTTACGGATAGCGCATTTGAGGTGTTTATGAGGCATGGGGAGCAGGGATACAATACGATATCGGACGGATTGATTTGGATTCAGAATTTGCACCATCTGCTCGTGTTTCGAACACAACGTACTCACGTGATAGGAAGCCATCTTACATCACTAGGGGAGAAGCGATCTGACGTGTAAGATCTTCAGGAAGAAAGGCCATGCGTCTCCCACCTTGGCCTTGGTCAGCAAAGAATTGAAGAGCCTCACCAGACTCGAACATCCTCACACTGTTCGATTGCTTGGTGCCCATACGGTCCTCGGTCCGACGAACGCTTCGGTACGTCTCCCCACGCATCCCTTCGAAGAGTTCGACCCGGATGACTTCTTGTTGCGATCCGAAGCAGGTGACCACAGGAATCTCCTCAAACAATGGCTTGTATGTGTGGCGACTGGTCTCCAATATATGCACTCGCAAGGAGCGATACACCGGGGCATCAGCCCTGGGTGTTTTGCGGTGGCTGGTCATCCTATATATTTCACCAACTTTAGGACTCTCGATGTTTCACCCCGGACGATGACGACAGCTCAATCACGAGGCTTGAGTCATACATGACCTCGTACACGGCAACAGAGTGTTTCGAAAACAAGCTCCATGGATCCAAAAGTGATGTGTTCTCACTAGTTGTAGTGTTCGTTAGGATGTTTAACCATATCTATAGCCAGAAGAGCATCCCTGGGCTCACAAGATAGGCTCCAGGGAAGTTCTCGATTCAGTTCTCCTTGCGGATATCGATCCTGGTGCACCTCGAATCAACGTCACATCGTCCACGATATGTACGATAGTTGCATACCAAAGACGATGGATACAGAAATTTTGTCACGGTTTAGGGTGACTCCCGCCTGTCGTACCTCACCTGCCATGAGGGTGATTGTCTCCTCACACTAGCGTTGTTTACTGTCGCCCGCCTAGACATACGGTTTGTAGCTTCATATAATACAACCCCAGTTCAATCCTTCAATTTTCCCAACCTGCGCATTTTCCACAAACTGCAACATATTCCGCTTGGTGGAGTCAGATCGAACTACCTTCGACAGGCCTTCTAGAAGGCCGCCAAGCCTTTTTTTGCTCCGGGAGGCCTGACCCATTGACTACTCACGTTCACCGCTACCTCACTGCTAACCAATTCACAACGATGCTCGGCCTTATCGGGTGTCCCCTTCAAGGGAAAGTATGCTCCTACAGAGCCATACCATCCTATATGCACAACAACATCAAAGACCGCTTGAGTACATTGATCAATGGCGTATCGCGGACATGAAAATGGGGGAGATTCTGGGCATCTTGACTGGCTTGGCTTGTCGACCACTGTACGAGACCCAAGCATCGCAGCTGTTAGAGGGGCCTTCTGTTGGCAATTTTGATGGATGTGAAACCAAAAGGCTTGGGGAACGATGGTGTATAAAGAGCAGGCCCCAATCACTGATGATTGATACTGCAGCCATCTTCTCCAATTCTCTTCTACCGCAGATCTCAAGCTTCTCATCTTTTTTGTCAACCTCAGGTGACAGCTCAACCCACCCAAAACGCAAGCCCTTGCTTTTGCCCTTACTTTTGGCCTCAGTGCCGCTCAAAGTCTCAGCTTCTCTACCAGGCCCGGAGCCATCACTGGACTCCCATCATCCTGTACATTCACAACCACCAACGGTGTGAATGTCTTGCGTTCGGTTTGCACTATTCCCCGTGGCACTACCATTGACCTCAGCAACCGCGAGTTTGACTGTGGCATGCGCTGTGCTCCGGGCGATTGATTGGTTTAACGTCCTATCTGAGTCTAAGACTATGGAAGACGATTTGCTGTGATTTATATTTGGGAAATGTGCTCCGGGCGACACTGGCAGTGAGAATGCTGTGTTCATCCTCGAAGATGGTGCCACGATCCAGAACGGCCTCATTGGTGCCAACCAGCTCGAAGGAATTCATTGCCAGGTATGTGTCGGCAGCCATGCATCGAGAACCGTTCTAATTATTTGTCAGACTGGTTGTACCGTTAGAGATATCTTTTTCCGCGGCATCTACGAGGGTACGGTCTTATATCCAAAGGCCAACGAAATCTGCTAACCAGCTTCCAGATGCTGTGTCCGCTCTCGATTCCGGAACTGTCACCATCGGTGTCCAGAATACCGAAGACAAGGTGATCTAGCACAACGGCCGCGGAAACATGGTAACTCGCGATTACACCGTCGTCGTCGAAAAATCGTACACATCCTGCGGTAGCTGTACGTTTTCTCCTCACATACACTATATCATTCCAAAGCTAATTAGGCACAAGGTTCCAACAACTGAAGCTGCAGCCCTCGCACTGTCACTGTTAACGGTCTGCGCGTTAGCGGCGTCGAAACCAATGTCGTGGGCATCAACAGCAACTTTGGCAGACTTCCTCGATGTTAGACACTCGCAATAAGGTCATTCCGTGAATTTCGCGTGGAGGTAGTGAACGATAGTAAGTTAGACTTTCTAAGTAAACCGAAAATATGATTACAGAGCTAAGCTTCGCATCATGTTTCAAAAACAGCTACCGTAAGGTAATATCTCGGCAACAGGACACGGCAGCACGGCAATTGTTGCGAATATAGCCTCCACTCTGGCAGTCATCCGTGCCTGCACGAACTCGGCGCTCTGTTACCATGGAGCCACCCATGGTCGCCTCTTCTCCAGAGTCCATTCTTTTCTAACCTTCTCAATACTAGCAAAGAAGTCTTTGTGATTTTGGTCCTTGTCTTTGACAGGTGTCCACGCCTTGACCAGCATGGCCAAGTACCCATCCATATCACGGTCGGTCCTCGCCTTTGCATCGGCAAACTTCTGATTCATGTATTTGTTCCAAAGCGCTCCAAGCTGTTGAGGCTGCCAGGCGTTGAAGTTGGCTCTCGGGTGATTCGCCATTTCTACGTCGAGGCGACTGATCATCTCCCCCATTCTGACTTTCTGTTTCTTCAGAATCCCTTGTATCTCTTTACTATTCATGTACTTGCGGGCACCCAATAAATGCTTCACTTCTAACAGAGCTGACCTGGCCGCGTCGATGTTTAGCGTTTTCCTGTTCCTAGGACCTCTCCCTACAATAGCCCTGGTGATTCTTCCTTGGTCATAGATCCCGGAACCAGGAGATTTCGGTTTCCACATCTATTAGGTGTTTGTTAGCACCACGTTCCGTCCTGTCGAAGAAGCTGAAAGGATTGTGTTCAACGTACTTCAGTTTTTGCAGGCGCGTTTAGAAGCTCGTGCAGATAGACAAACTCTTCAGGGAAGTTGTCTCGTCCAGGAAATGCGTACGCAATGTGCTTCAGAACACCCCTGGCTTCGCCATCGCTGCCGGGAGACCCATCTGTGATCTTGAAGGTCAGTAATTGCACATCGTCTGTTGTCCACGTCTCTTTCCAGTAGTCGCAAAAGTCCACCTTCGTGTTTTTCTGCGCCTTATCTGGGTGATCGAAGATGTTCCCGGGTTTTTGATCACGGACCCAATCAAAGAACCGAGTCACGACGTTCCATTCGAGGATGTGCTCGACCTCATAATCTCCCACGGCGATACCTGGTGCCGGGCTGTTTGCCGACCTGAACACAAGGTCGTCGCACACGTCAGGCTTGACGAATCCGTACCAGTTCGCATTTTTGGACTGTAGGATGTCAACCTTCACATCCGCAGAGAGACGTGTGCTGTCCGGGAGAGCTAGGCTCATTCCCAACTTACCATTTCTCCTTTCTTTGGTTCCCTTTCAGGGTAGCTCAACGCTTTCAGTTCGAAGCCACAAGCCTTTCCGGATTTTGCGGACCAGCGCTTCTCAACATGAACTCTGCTACCACTAAAACCCCGACGATCAATCAGGCTCTCCTCCCTCCTTTCTGCGAGAGCTACCTTGCGACTAGACGCCAACAACTCGCTGTAAAGCTTCTTGCAAGTCTTTGTTGGTGTAGGCTTTGCAGAGCTAGACACTTTCGTGGCTGAGGGCTGCACTCTGGAAGTGGTTTTCTTGACTGGGGTTGGGGTTGAATTTACAGGTGCTTTTGTTGGCGCTTTTGTAGGTGCCTTGGTGGATATTTTTGCAGGAGCTTTGGCAGGTGGTTTGGTTGGTACTTTTGTAGGCTTCTTTGGCTTTTTTGCACGAGCAATGAGAGAGTTGGGAAGTTGAGTGGACACCTCGTATACCGCTCCACTTCCACTGGCGCTGATGGCACCACCTTCAGCATGCTGATCGACAATACACAAATCGAAGATGCTTTGGAAGGCCATTACACATCCTCCCTCGTTCTGCGCAGTTGTACCACGCTTGATTGTAAACAAGACATCCTTCGCAACGTAACTAATGAGTCCGTGGTCACCCGATTCAGACGTTGATGCTTGTTCACACAAGCTGGCCACGGGACCTTCAAGCACTGCCTTTAAGGCGATCGCATCATGCTCTAAACCTTCTGTCGGGATACGTGCAAAATGACATTGCGGCGTTCCATGAGCATGGACAAGTTGCAAACTCATTGCGGCTATCACTGCGTACAATTCAGGAGTCCACATAGCGGATTGTGTGCGAGATGATGTAAAAGATCATACGATAGAGGTTCGTAAGGTTGAAGGTATGAACGATCAAAGTGCTGAATGAAGGGGTAAAAGTTCAATGACGTTAAGACAGGTTGGGTGAAACGAGAGTGGTACAAGACTGCCTTACAGTGGTGTTAGATGCGGCAACACGCACTGGAAGTATGCCATATGTATTTCACAGATCGAGGCTCGACCTAGCGTTAGGCTTGTGGACATCGGACTTCACGTTACGCAGCATCGGACTTGGGGCTGTTGTCGCAATAGAAAGTACGAAATCTGCCGCAGTTCGGAGATCTACCCACCGAGAGCGAAGGACTCCGGTGAGTCCCAGTTGCCCTGGTTCCAGAGGTTTGGTGTCACACTCAGACAGATGGAGGATCGCGAGACAAGCTTGGCTCTTGAAACCAAGGTCGACAACGAGGTTTGCAAAGATGAACAATAGCATGGTTCGAGGCATTGGCAGCTCGTAAGAAGCGCCAGTGACATCGAATGCCCCCTCGCGCGATGTACGGCCTTCGAGCATTTTGACTTTGCGTCAATGAACATTACTCAAATTCCACGGGCCGCTTCTCGCTATATAACCCGATGTTCTGCAAGATTGTGAAAGACTCGGCCTTGTAGCAAATCCTTTGAGCACAGTGGTCTACACCTCGAAGTATCTGTACCTGAAACGTTCGAAGTCCAGGCTGTTGTGGAGTCCGTCGTCATCAAACCAGTTGAGCATATCACCCCTGTATTGCTCTTTGCCAATATTGTTGAGACTCTCCAGCAAATCTGCGTGCGGCCGCCATGTGCCTGTTCTCCACCACATTCGTCTTTGTATGCTGAAATCAGCCTGGCTATTGTCGGGGAACGGCCTTTCGTGCGGGTTTGTATATGCAATACCCCACGCAAGCTTTGCTGCATATAGAACATGCTTTGGGATACTTGAAACCGTTGCAAAGTCAAAGTCTTTGTACGCTCCATCATCAGGATCGAGACTGAATGTAAGCGGTGACCATAGTGCAAACGTCTTTAGGCGAGGCATCTGTGCAACGGCTTTTGCAAATGCTGTAAGGAACGGCACGATCTTTGCATCATTCGGAACGACACGAAACTGCAGACTACCCGTTTGCGCTTCTTCGAGGTCCATCTCGCACGTCTCCTCCCAGAGCGCGTCGTCTTTCTCTGTATCGATCAGGGGCGGGTAAAATTCGGTTTGCGCCACAGTGTGGCGCTCTTTCGCGGCTCCCACCTGTATTCCAGGCGGTTTATTGAAGTACCAGGATCCTGCCGGGGTGGACATGTGGAATTCGACTTGAAGGTGCTCAAGGTTCGGCCAATGAGGAGTATCACCTTCGCCGGGCCAGAACAAGGTCGCATCGGCTATGACGCGAAATTGCATTGCGCGCAACTGTTGCGAGAGTATACGCAGAGAGGTACTGAGTGGATCTAAGAGTGACGGCGCCGTAAGATTCGGCATAGGCAGACCTTGGTCTATGTGCTGGATGCGAAATTGGGGGTAGAGAAAGTCCAGGCAGACGTGACGCAGATTGTGTAGAGCAAGCCCCTCAAGTGCTTTGCCGAAGCCACTACGGGAGTCTTTGCGCGGCCCAATCCAGTCTTGTGTTATGTAGCGAAGTGGTTCGGAGGAAAGAGTGTTGCTGTAGAGCTCGTCCGCCCCAATTCTGCAACGTAGAGCTGATAGGTTGGGCAACTTGCCAGAGAGGTCAAGAAGCACCCGCAGGTCAAGCTTTCGCAACGAAGGATGGGGTCCGTTCCTATACCACGTCTGATCTGGACTTTGTATAGTCAATTCCCGAACAGACGTGAGCATGGGGAGTGTCTCCGGTGTCAAGAGATGCACTCGCCAGGTGACGAACAGTCGCTGGAGGGGCCACATGTTCGGATTCAAATTCATAGTCGGCGTGAAGAGCTTAAGGTGAATGTAACCCGTGGCCTTTTCGTTACACGAGTGCGTCTCCACTGCCTTCATTGTCGAGAAGAGTAAGCGGATCTGCGAAGTGAAGTGGGCATCGATGTTCTGCAATTCTTCTTGTGATTCCCGATACTGGTTATCATCACTATCCCAGTCCTGCAGATCTTCATCCCTCTCAGGTGCAGGTAGGAATGGTCGAAACTCCAACTGTCGAAGATACCGAAAGCGCCGGCCGCTGTATGTTGCGATGAATTTCTCAATATTATTGGCGGTCAAAGTGAAGATCCGGAAGGCTTCAGAGTACTGCTCGGCAGCATACTGAAGTTTTTCTGAAAGCAACAGTATTGACTTGAGACTGTCGTGATCGAGATAGCTACAGACATTGTCGACAATTTCCTGCGGTAATTCGTTCATGATGGCAGGCGAGGCAGGTTGTCTGTGACAAACAATTGAATGAAATTTCAAGTTGTGGTGCTATGTTCTCAAATGGACGTTGTCGAGAGAAGAACATGTTGAGTAAATGTTTTGTAGTGAGACAAGGCACCCGGGATTCATTCGGGTTCTAGAGGGACGCTAACCCCATTTGGCGCTACTTGCCTCGTCTCGGTGACCGAGGAGATGCGAGCGCGTGCGACTTATTTATTGTCACATTGTTGTTCCTGAAATCGAGTTGTGTCTTGCAAGGTGCGAAGCTCCCTGGGACCGGAAACCCTCCTTCAAGAGCTGATTCACGATCTCTTCAGCCTGCACCTCGGCACGTATCCGGTTCGTGGTTCTGTCCTCGATCATCGTGCGAATATAATGAAGCAGCATGTTCAGAAACACTTTTCGCACCACCTCCAGGCACTCTGCTTCGGTGATGAGTTGTACTTGGCAATTGCCATCATTTGATGAGACACGTGGATCTTTAGAATACATGTTTGCTTCCAGGGGCTGGCTGATGATGTTCCCGCTGTGAGCTTCCACGCTCGTCCAGTCGATCATCGTCGCGTTGATCAAGTCGAGAACCTAATCGGTCGCAACATCTGCGATCACGTCTAAGACCATCTGCAAGCAGGCGGGTTTTGCTTCGTCAGTCTCCTCGTTCGACGATGTATAGTTGCGCTTCAACAGAGGGAAGCCAGAAGGTAGACCAACAGGTTCAAGTACTGTTTCAGACCGAGGCTGAGATGCTAGGCCTGGTTTGTTATTCGAAACAGAACTTGATTATGTGTTTCGTTGTTGCTGAGCTCGATGGTTGTTCGCGGGACGCTTGCGGCTCAGTTCAGTTTGCTGACGTGATGTTTGGCGCATTCGCGGATGTGTAGCTTGTAGCTGCGATTCGACTCGGGTCGATTCGTGAGGCCGTGTTAGCTGAGGTTGTGTCGGCTCGTTTGCAACGCGGCTGTTGACTGTACCACTCGTTATACCGGCGTTCCAGCGCTGGTCATGCAGTTGCGCTCGATGGAAGCCGTCTTGAGCCTCATTTGTTACACGGACATTGCCCTGATTGTTTGCTCTACCGGCGTTCCAACGCTGATCATCCAGCCGCCCCTGCTGTAAAGTGTCTCCCGTACGACCTCGACCTGTCGCAGGTGTGGAACGCTGTTCCGTCGCTATATTCGTAGACTGATGGCTGACAGGCCGCAGGATTGCGCGTAGAAGCTTCATGAGGACGCTCCTCTGGTTGGAATGTGCGACCGGTGCCCCCCCCCCCCCTGGTTGAGGGTACGGGATTTGGTTAGGAGGGATTCGAGAATAGCTGTGTCGGTCGTCCACCAAAGGTCGGTAGAGCATCCTCCATCCTGCTGAATCCATCAAATGCATTAGTGTTCTCATTGAGCGCAGTGCTAGCCTTGAACGCAAGAGCTGGTAGGGAGTGCAGCAGCACCTGTTCACCAGTTGAGGTGAGGGATTGACCAGTGTGCTGATAAAGGAAGTCGTCAGCCTCGTCAAGGTCTTCAAGAGGAAAGACATTTCTCGCGTAAGTCTCGTGGAACTTGGTTAAGGCTATAGTGTTAAGCTGTACATACGTGTATGCACATCCAGGAGGACGTTGACTGGACACATACACTCTCAGCGGAGTTTGTAGCGCAGGAATGCCTGAGTGTGCACGCCATTGCTCTCGAGTAACGGAACTCATCTGGGTTGACACGGTAAAAAGCGCTGCTCCAAGTTTTGATATCAGGATGTCAGACCCTTCTGTAACCGTAGTGCCAGGGCAAGCTGCATCAACAGACGACGCCTTTTTATTCATTTATGTAGTGGAGATGTTCAGATGGCATACTGGTCCGAGTCAGGCTGGTGTTGTTGCGAAGTGCGGGAATAAAGGAACCAAAGTTGTCCCACCGTGATGGGCGTCTCCTGTCTATTACGGCTTGCTGGTCATTACATAGAGGTCGACAAACGTAACCGAGGCCGCGGGGGCGTAATGTTCGTTGGTTGAGTGGAGTGTGGCAGGTTGTGGATGATATTCGTGGTGGAGCAATTTCAATAGTATGTGAGCGCTCGGCGTACACCTCATACCTGCCAAAGTGGGCATCTGGAGCTAATGGGAGCGAGAACCAGTGAACAGTCAAGCATGTGTGAGCCCGGGGAGCGACGTAGAACCGACACTCTACAAACGGCACGACCAGCTACAGATCGCTACACCAAGGCCTATGCGGCAAGGAAGGAAAGGGAGCTCATAATTTGGCCGTTACTTTCGCACCAGTGCTCGCCTTTTGAGGTTCCGCGACCTCAAGTGACCTCTCGGGATTCCACCCAGCAATCAAGTCTTCGACGACATTGGTCTCGTCCTGCCCCCAGACCAGACCACCATGCGGTTGCCAGCTCCCATCCTCACTTTGTCGTAGTACACGATATGTAGGGACGCCGCAGATATCTGCTGTCTTTGCCGCCGCGGTGTTCTCGCGCAGCTTGGCTTTGATAGCAGGGTTATTGGCCTTCGCGAGCAGGTCGGCTCCGTTGTATCCAGCTTTGTCAAGCACGCTCACAAGCACATTATCATCTGATACGTTGGCATTCTGCTCCCAACAAGCTGAGTCTAGTCAAGATTAGTATCGCGACTTATCTCTACGCAGTGAATGGCTCACATAATAAAGGAACGGTCGCCGGCTCTACAATGGCGACTCGAAGCACTGTGGGGGTGCGAATGGGGAAGACATCAGCCCAGTGAAAGGCTATGGTCTTACCCCTGCCCTCTCCCGAGATGTTCACAGCGTTCCAGTAAGCTGTCCAGTCCGCATGATCTTGTCTTGACCACGCCGCTTTTGTGGGGCTCACAGCAAGCATAGGCATGTTGGGTGCGCCGATCTCACGAAACAGTATACCGAGCAAGAACGGCTTCATTTCGATCTCGAGGTTCGCTCCAAAAATCCGCTGCAGTCTTGCGAGTTGGGTATAGCCGAGGAAGGCCCACGGGCTGCTGAAGTCGTACCAAAACTCCAGCTTAACCTTCCGCGTGAGTGTGGTCTGGCTGTATGGAATGCAGCGAGGCATGAGAGTAGCCAGACCAGAGACATCACTCCATTGACTATTATCTCGAAGTGATAGCAATGTGGCCTCAACGAAGTGCATGCGGTCTTGACCCCAGAAGAATCGGCCAGTCTTGGTCTCGCCGTGCACATCTGTCCATCTTGCACCAGGAATCCAGAAGCCTGGCACGCCGAAAGCGCCTCTTTCGATTGCTTCGGCAGTCGCAGTTTCCAGCTCTTTTCTGGCTTGCGCATTGGCAAAGCTGCTTGCATTCAAGATTGATGCGCTCGCAATGCCACTCTCCTTGGCAGCTCGCAGCAGCACTTCGGTATCGGTGACATCTCGATTCTCAACCCAGTAAGCACTGAATAACTTCTCGGTCAAGACGCACCGTTCATCGCCGTCTGGCACACAATATAGCAGTCGCAACGCATTGACCGACTTTCGTGGATGCTCAGGTGGTGGGTTATATTTGATCTTGTATCTGATCCGAGCCGTCAGTCATGAAATTTACCCTTCAAAGCAAATTCATACCTGTTTATAGTTCTTCGCATGCTCTGTGCTGTGACGGCCTTCTTGGTAGGGTTGAAGACATCGCTGGCCGACCCCGCTGCACCCTGAGGTGCGGCAGTCGCACGATAGATCGCACCGAGAAGCACGGGACGATAGACGAGTTTGGCATTTGTGCGTTCAGCAAGGGCTTTGACGCGTGTTGAGGCGATGTAAGCGAACGGACAGGAGATGTCATAGTTGAATACTAGCGTCGGCTGCGTCATTGTTGGCAAAAATAAACTGCACAAACGCTCGTCAAAAGAACAAAGCACGAACAACAAGAGAAGCTTGCCGTCAAGACTGCTGACGGAAAACAACCAGATGGAGCGTCTTAATAGACGTACGCTTATACCTACGTCTTTGTTGTAGATGAAGGAGCGACGCGCGAGAGTGTGGGGTAGGCGCGCCTCGGTTGACGCGCAGCCGAGGTCTGCCAAATTCGAATCGTCGACGTGCTCCATCTCGCACGCATCCTTACCAGGTTTCGCATCGATGATAGCAGTAACTCACCAACGCCAGCATCTCCAACGAATCGGGATGATCCCAACATCGTGCGACGTGTATCGCTAAGCCACGACCCGTATGGACAAGGCCCGGATGTCCAGAAAGCTTGCGCAAAACAAACAACTGCAATCGCAGTTTGAAGTCGCGACCGTCAATGTATAGTACAGCGAACGCCTTGTGTTGCCGCTCAGCTACTGAAATGGAATCATTCGGCCGCAACATGACGGTCATAGGTAGGTTGATGAACCGTCCACAGGCATCTCACACACCGGGCAGTTCAAGAAGTCTCGGTCCTGGATTCTAGCAAATCCAATCATAGACACTCACGACATGGGCAACATTACCTCGCATATACTCGAGACACGGTCTTCTATAAATTTGATATCGGCTACAAGAACAAACTCGTCATCAAGAACTCGAGGGATCGCTGACTTTCAGGCCTGCACACAACAAGTGCCAATGGACGCGCCACAGGACATAATTCGGCATCCGCTCCGGTCCGTGCTTCGTGATGTGCTTGCTTGCTTGTTGAGCCATGTTATCGATACGTACGATGTCGAAGACATCGCGCGACCCCAGATTGAACAAAGACTGCAGAGGCCTTGTAATAAAGCTGGGTGTTGGAGGAAGTGAAGGATCCCACCGATCGCCATCACGTGATAGGTAGCTTATATCAAGCTTCTGCTCACCTGCAATACAATACCATGACAACCAAACTACCCCGCAAACACTGGGCGGTACGACCGGCGAGCAGAGCAGTCGCGTTTACATACGCGTGATAGCCCCGACGACGGTCATTACCGTGAGCAACCTAACTTTCAATATTTGCGACAAAGGGCTTATGCTTGCCTTGCTGCAACTGCTGCCCTGGCTTAACTACGTGACCGCCTTGCGGATGACCACTTTCGGCAGACGCTAACTTGCCTGATGGGTAACCACCTGTTGTTGATGGACGAAGGCCGGTGGCGGCTGCTTGGGATCGTGGCCTGGACGCAGCGCCGGATCGGATACCAGCCGCGACTGTTGCACGTCCAGGTCGTTTCAGTGATGGAAATAACGACCAACCACCATTCAAACGACCTCCACTGGTAAATTCTCGCCAACTGGGAGACGACCAAGCCCAGAGAGTAGATCACCGAGTTCTCTCCGATCATGTCGACCACGAACTTCCGCCCGAAGCAAGAAATGTCCCTGAAGAGGCGGCACCCGAAGCGGTTCGAACGCCACCTCGATCCATCGCAAACCGTGTGTCCGTTCGATCTTCTCGAGGCTCGCGTGCGTCTATGCACCGCCCTCGGCACGCACCTGTTACTGCATGGGAGCTTCAAGATCAGTTACATTGTGAGCGCATAATCGGAGGAGCACTCCTGGGTCACACAGACAATGCACATCGTCATCACTTCGAGCGCCAGATTGCACCCCCTCTTGCACGTGAAGCAGTACAGGAATTCCACGCTCGGCAGGCAAGGCAGAAGATGGCCGAGGGCTCACTACGAAGAGGACATAGTGCGTCTGTAGCTGGTGCTGATGACGCTGCCACTGGCTATACAAGGTCTCCGCATTGAAACAGCCACTTGAAGGCTGAGATCGATTTTGACCATGCGTACAGCCTACAAGACGGCATATCTGAGCGTCTATCTTCGCTTGCAAATCAACGACCGCATTTCATCGCCAGAACATAAAATTCCAATCCATCAAATCATAGCTCTGGGTCGTCATCTCGTATCCTGTGCCTCCACAGATGGCGGCTTCGGCTATTCAGTCATCAAGCTCGGCGATGAGTAATATTCCGACTAGCTTGTTTGACTCTGACTTGCAGCTGCTTCCTCAAGGTCGTGCAGCAACGAATGGTTAAATGGGGGTGAGGGTTAGGAAAAAAGTTGTAGGTTTCCGGAACCGGTATTGTAGAGCTGATGTTGTGGTGTATGCAGTGAAGCAAAGATGTGGCGGCGTGGGCCGCTGTAGAATACTGATAGCTACGGTAAACGATAACGTAGGACTATCGGGTCGATGGAACACTGCGCCGAATTGCTATCTAGTGGGGAGAAGGCGACTATATACTGGCCCTGGAACGTGCTAGTCCAGAACAGTCTAAGCAAGGGTGATCGGGTCTCGTACGGACCGACTGATACTGCAACAGAATGGCTTGTATGCATTGCTGTTATGATTATCGTTGTACACAAGCCACGCTCAACGCCCCAACCAGTCACCTTCACACTCCTATATCCAGGTCTTCCAAGCGCCACCAGTTCAACGTTGCGGTAGAAGACTCGGTGTCGGGATGGCCAAGCCCAAGGACCCGGGCCCGCACTTGAACGCATGCTTCCATCAGCAACAAAGCCTCCAGATTGCGACCTTGCGACCTGAGAGTAAACGTGAGGTTGGCCATTGCTGTCAGCGTGTCTGGGTGGGCATCCCCAAGCGTTCTTTTCCTTCCCTCCATGACCCGTATTTCCAAGCCCTCAGCGTCCGCCAGCCGTCCTTGGCTCCATAGTACCGACCCAAGGTTGCCGACGCTGGTGAGCGTGTCGGGGTGCTCTGGCCCAAGCACCTTCTCTCTTCCTTCCAGCGCTTGTCGATGCTTTGCTTCTGCCTCCTCGTACTTGCCTTGCCTTTCCAGCACCGCCCCAAGCTGGCTGACGCTGGCGAGCGTGTCAGGGTGCTCTAGCCCAAGCACCTTCTCATATCCTTCCAGCGCTTGTCGATGCTTTGCTTCTGCCTTCTCGTACTTGCCCTGCCTCGACAGCACCGTCCCAAGCTGGCTTACGCTGGTGAGCGTGTCGGGGTGCTCTAGCCCAAGCACCTTCTCATATCCTTCCAGCGCTCGTCGATGCTTTTTTTCTGCCTCCTCGTACTTGCCCTGCCTTTCCAGCACCGCCCCGAGCTGGCTGACGCTGATGAGCGTGTCGGGGTGCTCGGGCCCAAGCATCTTCTCTGACCCTTCTAGATCTCGTCGATGCTTTGCTTCTGCCTCCTCGTACTTGCCCTGCCTCGACAGCACCCTCCCAAGCTGGCTGACGCTGATGAGCGTGTTGGGGTGCTCTGGTCCAAGTACTTTCTCTGTTCCTTCCAGCGCTTGTCGATGCTTTGCTTCTGCCTCCTCGTACTTGCCTTGCCTCTCCAGCACCGCCCCAAGCTGGCTGACGCTGGCGAGCGTGTCAGGGTGCTCTGGACCAAGCACCTTCTCATATCCTTCCAGCGCTCGTCGATGCTTTGTTTCTGCCTCCTCGTACTTGCCCTGCCTTTCCAGCACCGCCCCAAGCTGGCTGACGCTGATGAGCGTGTCGGGGTGCTCTGGCCCAAGCACCCTCTCTCTAGTGTCCGCTGCCATCTGGAGAAAGCCCTCCGCCGCCTTGTACTCGCCTGTTAAGAGCAGATACCATCCTGCGCTAAGCGCAACCTTTGCCTGGTTCGTAAAATCCTCCTTGTCTTCTGTCGTATGGCCCACAACCTCTTTGACGTGCGGAAGGAGTACTTTGCACTCCTCCCAAGTCTTGTAGTCTCCACTTGGAAATGCTGCACTGAGAGCCCGTATCGACTTCTTCACCCACCTGCTTAGCTCCTTCTCCGCCTCCAGCCACGTCCTCATCGACAGCTGCACAAGCCGGTGCATCTCAAGCACCTGCTCCCCAATCTCGGTCCTCACGAGGGAGAAGCTGAGCAACGGCGCTAGAGCATCATCAAAGTCCAGCTGGCTGGTGTTGGCCTGCAGTAGCCATCTCGGAATCCCCTGCTTATCAAACATGCTCATCACCGCGAGAAGGTTGGCAGCCGGCGGTTCCGTCTTCTGGATGTGCCTGAACGAGATCTGCCATGTCGCAATCACTGCGTGCCGGATGCTGTGATCGCGTCGAATGTCTTTCCACTCCTTCTTGCCAAGGAGATGCACCTGATTGGCCTCGCTCTCGCGGAATAGCTCGAGGTAGGTGGATACGGTCGTTGTCGCTGCTCTTGTCTTGATGTACGCCGCGGCATGTGTGATAGCCAGAGGTATCCGCTCCAGCGCCTGGATGAGCGCCTTGGCGTCCGCTCGGCTGGGCTCGCTAAACGGCACTCCTGTCTGCAACAGCGCCAGCGCGTCCTCTTCTTCCATCGGCTCCACCTGGATATCGCCCCCATGTCCTCCGACGAGATTGATCGCTGCAGCCCTGTTCCTTGATGTGATCAGGATCGTTCCGTTCGCCGTCTGGGGAAGGAAAGTTTCGAGTGGCTTCCTGTGCTCCGCTGCATGCACCGTCTGCGCCGAACCTATAGTGTCCTCGTCATCAGCAAAGAAAACACCATCGTCGTCAACGTTGTCGAGTATCATGAGCCACTGCCCGTTCCTCCCGTCTGACAACCAGGCATACACTAGCTGCAAGACATCTGCCTTTGGATCTTCCCGCCCGGGCAGGAGGAGCTCGTCGGCGATGTCTCTATATCTTTGCTGGAATCTGGTGGGATCGCTTGCGTGTATCCAGACTACTAGGGTGTTCGGCTTCGCTTCTCGGGTTCTGTACGCATACTCAATTGCAATCTGCGACTTGCTGACAATTGGTCAGTGCTGTTGCCTAGAGAGAAACCATCCGATCTCACTGACCCTATACCTCCCAGTCCGACAAGAGCCACGCGAGTGTGTTTCTGCAAGGCTGCTCGCTCGCTGATCTCTGCTATTATGTCTTCCCGACCAACAAAGCTGTCGTCCCTTGAAAAAGGGACCATGAACAGGGCATCATCTGCTAGTCGCCGCATGTTTAGTAAGCGTTGCGCATTCCTATACTGAGCAGTCTATGGTTCTACGTACGAAGGATGTCCGCGACATTGACAGGCGGTATTTGCTGGGTCTTTAGCTCCCGTCGGACAAAGGCCCCCAAGATGCCAGAGACGGCACGATAGCCTTGATCGTTTTTGCTGCTGTACCTGACCATCTGCATGTGATTTGCGTCAATGCTTTCGACACTCTCTAGCGCCCGTGGGAGGTCGAGCTTCGACGAGAAGTCATCTACGACCTGATATCGTTAGTATGGTAGGAGCCCACGTGCTAATGAAGTACGTATACTTTGGTAGAATACACACCTTTTCATCGAGCCCTTTCATGCCAGTAATGCCCCGTGCCTCCTGAAGGGAGTGGATCTTCATTGCTCCTTTGAACGCAATCGTCTTGAATTCCTCGTGGATGTTGTCTAGGACTTCGTTGTTCACCTCTAGGGTCTCAAGAATCTTTTTGTTCGAGTCTTGCAGGGCAAGGCTGGCAAGGTTCGAAGCAATCTGGCCCCAGCCTGCATACGCGCTCCCTCGGTGCGGCGTCCCAAGGAAAATGATAAGCTTTGTCTGCTCACGGATCGTCTCTGATCGGCGGATAGCCTGTAGCAGCAAATTAGCAGACATGTTGTGATGTCGCGGACTACTTCGCCATTACATCTTTGACAATGATGCCTCCTAGACTGTGCACTACGAACGCGAGTGGTCTCTGCAACAATGTTAGGCATTCACTTGCTCTCTGCGAACAGGCTGGTATTATACCCCATTGTCAATCTCTCTCTCCAGCCCGACCGACAAGTCCTGTCCATGTTGGGAGATGCTGTTCTTGTTGTTTGCCTGGAAGAGACCTCCGATAACGTCTGCATTATATCCGTACGTCCACACTCGGGCTTGAGGAAAATCCGCCGCGAGGTACTCCTCTGGCCAGAAGACTTTAGACGATGGCAGTGATGATGAGGGGACGGAGGAGGGAGCCTGCGCTTGTTCTGTGCTTGTTGATGACGACCTGGCCTTTCGTCGCTTGAAAAAAGATCCGAGGCTCTTGGATCGTTTTGTCGTGTCGCTGCTGTTGCTCGTGCTTGCTGCTGTCGCCGCCGCCGTCCCCACCTCTGCTTCCCACGTTCCTCGAGGATGACCTCGAAGGCCATGGACAAACACTACACTGCAGAAAGTCATTAAAAATCCTGCAATGTGTATAAACGCGGTCCTACTTCAAGCAAAAACGGTCATCGTCCTGCTCTCTGGCACTCAGCCTTGTGAAGCTTAGCCGGTGTACGACTGCCATGCGCGCGCTTCACGCCTCGAAGTGCGTCAGCTTCTTGAGAACAGACGACGGCGCTGCGCAGCTATCGGAGGCCAGATCTGCAGTGCTCGTTGAGCCCACAGTGTATGTGCAGCGAGGAGAGAGGACTGCGGAGGCCACTGTCAGCAGAGCAGTGGGGTGCAGGGCATGGGCGGCATCGACCTCAGCCTCGTGCACAGCGGCTATACATAGAGCATAGCGCGCAGGCTGCCTCGCCAATGGTACGCGGGTTGAGCACCATCCATAGCCGATTCGTGTGAACATCGTCCCTTATCGTTCCCGAAACTCTGATTCATCGTTGATGTGTGCTTGCGAGGGTTACGAGGTGGACAGTGGGAAGCTCGTCGAACATGCTGGGGGCTAGCTGAAGCACCAGCCTAGCCTTGACAGCCTATTCTTATGCATACCGTGTCTGTGCGCGCAACGCGCATGTTCTCGCAACGCGCACCTCGGCTAGTCAATAGGCCTCACAAAAATGAGGCTGTAGAGCCACATACAATAGTTATTATCGCCAGATTTTTTGGTGGATTAATCTACAGGCCTATGCGATGATTATTGCTCATACAAAACGTGCTGGCAGTGTTGAGGTGCGGCCGCGGCGGGTGGTTGTAGTTGGAGCCACTGGAGCCTCGCTGGGTACTACTGCACGACTACGAGCAGCAGCAGCACCACGCCTCTGCCTCTTGGAGGCAGTAGATTTTGAGACCTTGCACTTGCCTCGATTAGGCAATTGACTACTTTTTCTGGCCTCAATTTTATTGCATTTTTGACGCTCTCTCTCTGCTTTGCGTGCATCGATTTGAGCGCGCTCCTCCGCGCGCCTCTGGTCACGCTCAACCTTCTCCCTCGCCCGTGCCTCACGCTTCTGCTGCTGCTGCTTTTCTCGTAGTAGCTTCTGGTTGTGTTGTAGCTCCTTCTGGGTAGCTTTTTCTAGCTCTAATTGGTGTTGATAGTCCTCAAATGCAGCGTCACGTGCGTCAGCTTCTCTCTTTGACGAGGGACTCCACCAAGTAGCTCCTCCGTGCCGGTTGAGGTTGTGAGAGTATAGAGGCAGTGCTTTCTTCTTCTTTTTGACTCTCTCCTTAGCAGCAAGAGCGTCTTGTACACCTCTTAATTCGTGCTGGGTGAGCTCTAATTGGACGTGGAGCTGGTGGAGTACCTGCTCCAAACCCGACGCCCCTGCACCAACGTTATCCTTCACCACACTCCGCAGCAACGTCTTAGCTTTCAACCAGTTTGGCTCAGTAGGTAGAGCTGCTGCTGCAGACTGCTCTGGAGGTGTTGCTGGAGGCGGAGGAGTAGGTGTTTTGAACCGAGTGAGTATGACGTCGGCGTTTGGTGGGTAGATGCCTGTGGCTCTGAAAGCTATCAAAACGAGCGTCTCGGTGAAGGTTTTCACCCAGGCAGGCCAAAATAGTGAGAAGAAGTTGCTCTTCTTCACAGGTGCTCTGCCTTGGCTCCGTTGGTTGTAGTTATCCAGCTCAATTGAGTAGTTTTGAGCCAGTGGCTTGAAGCAGACGACGTCTAATGGCTGGAGAGTATGTGTAGCGTGAGGTGGAAATACCATAAGTAGTATCTTATTAGCGTCACAGTAGTCGATGAAGGCCTTTGTTATATGGCTGCCGTGGCCGTCAATTATCAGTAGTCTCCACTCTCTCCGAGCTTTCGGCTTGGTGTAGCGATCAAACACTTGCTGGAGCCACGTCAATCCTAAGTCGTTATTGGTCCATCCATTTGGTGACGTAGTGAAGTGGATAGAGTGTTTTCCAGCCTCAATTTCGTGTACCCAGCTGCTCTGAACGTTGTTTCCAGCAGCTGGAAAGATGACGCCTGGAGGCAGGTGGGATCCATCGGCGCATATAGTAGCCAGCACCGTCACCCACTCTCGATTGCCATC